>NC_143487.1:900000-1180000 GCF_027475165.1 Benincasa hispida
GATCTTTTGGTTTTAAAAAGTGCCACAAAAAGGCCTCAAGTACATATCATCAGCTACAAAGGTTAAGGAGAGAACAAAACGCAGGAACCAAGACAGCAAGGAACAGCAAGGAAAAGAAGAGAAACATTTTAGATGAAATTAAGATTCTGTAAACTTAACCTACAAAGAATTTTATCATACAAGAAAGCACCAACCACCTTGAATTGACAAGAGGAAGGAAATGCTTTACAGAAATCAAATGAAGGCTCAACAACATGCTACATATGATATATTGACAACAAGTTTACTTCTAACGACACCAACTTTATACAACGATTGGTCAATTGATAAGAACATCTTCCGAATTTCTCGTCCACAATATATCAGATTGAAACAAGTGTATCAGATACTCTGACTTTGAGAACATTATGAACACAACTAATCATTTCTTATCCAAAAAATAAAAAATAAAATGAATACAACTATATTGAACAACAAAAGAACGAAAATATCACAATGATCAGGTTCCATAATTTTCTACACAACAGGAGATGTAAAATGAAGACTCCTGTAATCATGCAGCATTCTCAATTAATGACCAATAAAGCTAAATAAATTAATAACAATCCACAAGTACTAGCAAATCATAACACTTCTGCAGCTAATCTTAAACTGAGAAGCCTAAGCCTCCATCTCCATGGACACATATACTGATACACAAATACAGGCACAAAAGAAAGATGGTTGAGCTCCAGGCACAACTTTATTCCACTAATTGGCAATGAAATGCAAGTGTGAATTACAAATATTTGGTTAGGTTAAATCACCGACCCAAAAACTTAAGTTTATGGCGCTTTAACACCAGGAGTGAAAACAACCTTGCAAAAGTTTGAATAAAGGACTTGATTAACTCAAAAATTTAGGTTGATTGGTGAAGATAAATTTAAAATTATATTAACAATATAACAGCCTACTTTGTCCATAATTGATAATGCAATTCATACATTTAGCAGGCACAAAATCTACCCATGCGGCTAAAAACCATTAGAATCAATAGAAAAAAATGTTCATAGGAACTATTGGCAATAAAAGCAACATCATAGGAATCGAGAAACATGAGCAGTACAAGTTAATTGAACAAAACGAATTTAACAACGGGCTCGGCCAATTCTTAGCCAAAACAGTTAAGTAAAAGCAAAACCCTAGCTGGAAACAAGAAGATGGCGACCGTACCAAAGGATTTGGGGTTGAGTTGAGAGTGATAACGATTGAAATCAGGAGAAACTTCTTCAAAGGGCAAACGCCGAGAGGGACCCGATACAGAATTTGTTGATCTGAGGGGCTCAGCCTTGGGCCAACCCAGGGCGTGGAAAATGAAATAAGGTAATTGTTTTAAACCGAAAATACTTTTAAAAATGACAAAACTATCGGTGAACTAAAAATCAAATCAAACCAATCGAATTTTATGAATAAGAGATTCAAACTGTTGTCCAATAAAATACAAACCAATCATTGGTTTTTATTTAGTTAGGTTATTCAAATATTAATTTTTATATCTATTCTTTTTTAACTGATTCTTTTTGCTAATATTAAATACCCTTTTTGTTGGTAGGTTTAGACCTTTGGTCTCACCATTTTATTCTTGCTTTTGAATTTAATTTTAATTTAGTCTTTTATGTTTAAGAATCTTACCTACTAGATTTAGCACGGAACCTGTGAGTGTCTGTGTTTCTATTTGATCCCTAAAATTCAAGATCTACCCTTTTACTTATCATTTTCACTAAATACTCATTTTTTATCTTAAATATTAATGTATATTAATTAGTTTAAAATAATTAAATTAATTATAAGTAAATTAATTTTCACTCATTTTTTATTACTATTAAAATTAATTTGAAATGTCCATATCATAATTATTTTAAATTTGTTAACTAAAAGATAATGTTAAAGATTGAAAGTGAACATTAGTAAAAACCAAAAGTAAAATTGCAAACTATTGAAACTTAAGGACCAAATGAAAATAAATTCAAAATTTTATGATAAAATATGATTAAAAAAACTTATAAATCAAATAGATATTAAACTAAGAAATGCATTATTAAAATGTTACACTTAAAAATTTAGAGAATAAATAAAAACTAGACCAAAAGAAGTAGTGAGAAAAATAGTATATTTTCCCCCTGTTTCTTAAGTACAAAATATAGTTAATATGATACATATGTAATGAATAGGTAAGATAGAGTCTTTACAAAAATTTAACTCGTCATAATAATTACTAGTACCCTTTGAAAAAAAAATATATATTGGCACAATTTTTTGGTTTAATTTTAATTTTAAAATCTTTATTAGATTTTGTCAGACACAATAAAATGTTAAGTTTTTATAATATTTGGTATTTCATTTTAAAAATTACGTTCACAACTTCTTCACTATAGTTTTTATATTTCCTAATTATACAATTTAGTTTATCGTAAAATTCTGGATAAATAAAACAAGTTTCTAAAAAAAAAAACCTGATTTTGTTTTTTAAACGCTCTTAGAAAAATAAATAACAAACTACAAAAATCACATAAAAGTAATATTTATACAATTAATTTTCAATAATAATAATAATAATAATAAAAAGTCAAATGGTTACATCTAGACATGGCCTAATTTTTGAAACATTAAAATATCATTTTGGTCCCTATATTCTACCTTATTCAACTTTAGTTTATGTACTTTCAAATATTTAATTTTAATATTCATATTTTTAATAAATCTTAAACTTAGTTTTTAATATTAATTTAAACTAACTTCTTGATGCTAAATTTAAAATTTATTAAAAGTAAACTAAAATTAAACATTTTAAAATCTATAGAATAAAGTTGAAGAACCTTCAAAATGCATTGATGAAACTAGTATTTTGACTTTAATAAATATAACTCAAAATCTATAGACTAAAGTTGAGATTAAATATTTTAAGATTCATCTCATTTTGATCGGTCAAAAAAATAGAACATAATTTAATTAATATACAATATTTATTATCAATCTCGCGTTTCGATCTCATTGTATTGAAAAGAAAAAAAAAAAAGATTGGGGGGGCGGGAAATTTTGTTTGGCTTGCCATCGTGTAATTGACCGGCTCACCAAATTTGGAACTCAAAGCATTTTACCTGTCATTGACCCTCTCTCTCACCGAAGCGAAACCCCAAAGAAACTCCAATCTAATCGTCCCAACTCCCCATCCCCCCCCCATGTCAACGCTCCGCCGTTCACCGCCGTCCAACGCCTCTCCCGAAACCCTAACCCTAACCCTAACCCAATCCA
Organism: Benincasa hispida; assembly: GCF_027475165.1. Lineage (NCBI taxonomy): Eukaryota > Viridiplantae > Streptophyta > Magnoliopsida > Cucurbitales > Cucurbitaceae > Benincasa > Benincasa hispida. Next base: position 903,292 of record NC_143487.1, read on the forward strand.
ACAATCAAACCGATCAACTCCATTTCACCGACGAAGATGAACTCAATCTCCTGAATTCCTACCTCCAAATCGCCAGATCTCAAAACCCCACCAAGAATTCTCAGCCCACTCTCGATTCTCCGACCTTTGACCGCCTCCAGACCGCTCTCGGCCCCAAATTCACCCACTCCCACATCGCCGATAAGCTCCACCGGCTCAAGCTCCTGTACCACAAATTCGCCAGAACAAAATCCTTCATCAAAACTCCCCACCACCGTCAGATCCTCGAGCTCGGCCGCTGCATCTGGGGAAAATCCCCCACACCTATAACAAGAAAACCACAGGTAATTTCACCTTCACGAGAACTTTCACGAAGAATCAAACAAAGGGCAGTTTCTAGTCTCTCAAGAAAAGAACGGGTTGGGGTTGATCTGAAGAACTTTCCCGTTCTTGTGGGTGAATTTTCTCGGCAATTTCCGGGTAATGGGGTGTGGAGAGAAGGGCTGAGGACAATGGAGGAGAAGATTTTGAAGGATATGAATGAGAAGTGGGTTTTGTTGCATATTGAAGGGGCAAAGCTTAAGGCAAGAAGGGCTGCATTATTACAGCAGCAACTTAGAATTACAGAGACTTCTGAAGAAGATGCGAATTAGAATTACGATTTGAAACAGTGTTACGTACGATAGATAGTTAGAGAAAGAGAGGCATTTTCTTACTGGCAATGTTGTTTCATTGTATTTACAATTATGGAAGTTAAATGCACTTGTTTTGTATTGTATGTATGTATTGTTGTTAAAATCAGATAGTTTGAGCACTTTTCTTGTTTTATAGCTTTTAAACAGATTCCTAATTAGAGTTTCAACTTCAAGTAATGATGCACTTAATACATTCTTCATTATTTAATTTTTAAGGAAAAGAGGGGGAAAAATCTTTTTTTTTTTTTACCTCAAATATCTTGGAAGAAAAGATTGGTCTTTACCTTTAGATTCAATTTTCACTAAAGCATCCAATAACTTTATTGGGTGAATTGCAACATGAAACCAAACCTAATGTCTTTGAAATCCTGTCATTTTCATACCAAAACAACTCACTAAGTGAACTAATAGCTTTCATTTAAGGTAAAAAGGGTAAAGCCAAGATGTCATATTTGAAACACAGGAGAGGATAAAATGCAGCAAATAAATCGGGAAAGCATACTAAATCAAGATTCGGAAGAGATCTAACCTTTTCAATGCTCAGGCCGTCGAGATTCATTTGAATCATTCAAATCTCTTTGACCTAAATGTTAAACCAAAGAATTTAAAACAAAATTTACACCATCTAAATGATAGTTGTATGGGAGCGTTTGGACCACCAATATGATTGCTGATAGTTGTATGGGAGTGTTTGATTCACCAACATGATTGAGTTCACTTAATATATTTCACCGACTCACCCCAACTTTCCCTTCCAATGTTTTCAAATGCTTCAACAACCACTTTTGATGACAACTCCGCAACCAACTTCAAGCTCCAACAACCATCTTTGATGACAATTCCGACAACCACTTTCACGTAATCAATTCTAGGTTCCGAAAACCACCTCCGACGACAAACTCTGACGACAAACTCCAATACCACTTTCACGCGTCAACTTCAAGCCCTATCAACCACCTCCAATTACAAACTCCACCAGCATAATCAACTTCAACAACCACTTCCGTCTATTATAACACTAATGACAGTTATCGACTATTATAACACGGATGACTATTAAGTAAAAAAAATGGTTGAAGAAATGTGATGACATTCCATTAGCTGCTAAGATGATAAGGGAAATGCAATTAAAAAAAACAATGACATTAACAATAAATAACAAGACATAGAAAAAGAAGATGAATGGAGAAAAATTAAGAATCAAAAGTTCTGATTCTCATTTTATTTAACCATATTTCTGCAAGAAATGTAGTAGGTCAATTGTTGTTCATTACCCAAAAAGAAAAAAAAAACTTTAAAAATTAAAAGAAACAAATTGCAATCCATATTTTATTCAAACAAATGAGTATAATTATTGAATTAAAAAAAAAAAACAAAAATAGTAATCACAAAAGCAAGTTATTTAGAATTCAAAAATTTACACCAAGTGGTATAATTCCACGAACATGAACCCCATATATCCTATCTCATCTCAATTCAGCACTTCAAACAGCCCTATACAGTAAAAAATCTCACTTTCCCTTTCACAAGTTCTGATAAGCAAGCAGTACGCTAAAGTGGTAGAAATTCTCAAGCCTAGATGTTGCAAGAATGAACTAATGTAGCCTCATAAAAGAAAAGGAGCAAGAATGCAAGATCATGATTCATAATCAACATAATCCATGTTTTTTCTAAAAACCATAAAATTGGGAAGTCACACAAAGATGAAGCATAAAAATAATTCAGCAATGTACAGAAAGTTAAGGATCAAGATCCATCAACACCATTGGTTCTATATCCATTGAATTGAATTGCAGAGTCTAGAAAAGATACAGAAGCATATGTATATATATAAGCCACCTCTACAACCATACAGAGTTCAGGGTAAACATGGAAACTCCTGCAGATTTTTAAAGTAGGAGGATTGACCACAGATACCAGGAAAGTGTGGACGGTTTTTCATTTTAAAACCATTACACGACTGAATATTAATTGCTTTCTTTCTCCCCAGTAGCATTTCACATAATCAGTGAAAAACAGTCATTTAGCAGCAAGCACATTTTGTTGAGCAAGATTCTCCTGCTGCTGTTGATAGTTTAGGGGCCTCCTGAATAGCATGATGTGCGGCTCGGGACGATGAATAGCATAGTGCACCCACCCACGACTCTGCTGAACTCCAATTGCACGCCACTCATTCTGCACAAAAGATTAAAGGGCTAAGTACATGTTTTGGAGTGATTTTGAAATAGTTATAATCACTTTTGTGATATTTAGTATCAATGTTCAACACGTCTTTATAAAGTCAAAATTGGTTTAGTGTTTGATTTTACACTCTTGAATGTAATTTTCATACCATCAAAATTGATTTTGAAATATTAAAACTATGTTTTGGAGTAATTTTAAACATGATAAAATTGATTTTGTTCTCAAAATCACTCTCAAACATGCCATAAGAGTATAACAACACGCTTCTATTAAATGAGTAGTCAAATAGATTTGGCAAATACCCTTTTGCTTAGTTCAAGAAGATATCTAAGAAAATCAAAAGGCATTGATGGAATAATAATATTCCTATGCCTACCACAGCGTTCATTGCTCACTAGTTTCATAGAGAGAACATACGATTGGACCAGAAGCGGTACAGTCTAATGAATAAGTCATAAGCGCTGGATTCTCAATCCTTTTTTCTTCTATGCGAAATACTCGAAACAATGGTTCAACTTTCATACAACCATCAGTCAAATAAAAGGGAGAGTATCAAGATCACATGAAAACTTTGAAATATTAGACAGAGGGGGGAAAGCTATAGACCGTACCATAAGTCAATAACAATTTCTTAGAGTCAAGTATGATACCCAAACCCGATTAAATAATCCAACTATTGAACCCAATTTATTCCTAAACAGTAAGAGAGAATACTTCCATCCGTAACAAAATCAAAATACATAATTTAAAAACTACGAAGACAGAATTGCTTACTTCCGAGAGCAGGCGATTCTTTGGAAGCAACTTTGCCACTTCGGGTGGAAGAACCACATGCCTGCCTCAATCAATCAATCCAGTCAGCCATACAAGACAAACAATGAACACCTCCAATACAAACAATCCTTCAAGACTGCGAGAAACTGAGAGAGTAAGAATACAATACCTGTACTCGTAAATGTCGTCGAAGTACTTCTCAGAGTACTGAATCTGACCCATCTATCACTGCGTAATCTTCGTTCTTTCAAAGGGAATTACAATACAATTAAGCGGATTCGATGGTTTCGATCGCTGAAGTGAAGCGACGTATGAACAGTAAACTCAGACTAAGCTAGGGCTCCAGAACTCGACGAAATGGCACATTATATATATGCACGCGGTTGGAAGTAATGAAATGCATAATTGGCCAATCATTATAAGCCACGTGTGACACAGTAGGGGCTTTTTTTCTTTTAATCTTTTTTAATTTTTACTGTGTGTTGGATCTTGGCCGAAGGAAACGAAAAAAAATAGTTTTTAAATGGGAAAATTAAAAGGATATTTTTGTTTAGGAAAATTAAAAACTATTTAGGAAAATATTTTTGTTTTCAAGCTATTTATAAAAATATTATTTTTTTTTAAATAAGTCAAGGGTTCAAAATTCGACCTAACGGTTCCTTTCATTTGTACGTCGAACTTTGAACCTCGACCTTGCCCTTCCTAATATTGTTGAATAATTTTTCCGGATTCTGTCATCTCAGCAAGTCTGACTAAATAACGAGCTAATGAATCTCTTTCTTTTTTCCACTTAACTTCCCTTTTTTTATTTTTAATTATTACACACTCCACCTTCTTTCTAATCCTTTTTTTTTTAATTTTCTATTTTATAAAAATAATTTCTAAAAATATTTTATTATTTTATTTAAACACTAAAAAGAATAAATTAAAAAAAATAATAACTCATAAAAATAAAAATAAATGTAAATTAAATATCTCATTTATACAAAAATAATTACAAAAATCAATGTGTCTCACAAGGCGGACGTCGTCAATTTCGAGCTGGTTGTTGTCGTCGACTTTGAACTTGAGGTTGCTCGGGTTCTTCTTGATGTTGCTCTGGTACCTCTGCAGGCGCTTCATAATATAAATATTCATTATGCTCTCCACGACCCCTACCATGTCCATGCACGTATGAAGACGAAGAACCAGCCTCTGAGTCATAATGTCCTGAACCAAATGCTGGCATCATCATCATCGGACTAACATAATTAGCTTGACTCTGCGTCTGCGTCATAGGGGGCAACTCTTCCACATTATGTGCAACCTCATCAAACTCATCCTCTTTCCGAACAGGTTCTCTACGTCTAGGAGCTGGTGGAGGAACAATAGGTATATCGAACATATAATGAATTTCCTCCATATAGCTTTGGTTGTCACTATATATAGCAAGAACCTGGTTCGGATCATTCGTAACCTCACGGAGTTTGATATTGTTCGATATCTGTGAATTATAAAACAATTAGACAATATTTAAAATAAATTTAAATTAAAAAAATTAGATAATATTCATTCATTTACCAGATGACCCACAACTGCTCCCGGACGAATGACGTAGCACCTTATGATATTATTATACCAATGAATATATTCTGGAGTGACATCTGTGTCAAATTGTTCAAGAGAAACCCTCACTGCAATAAACCTTACACGATAGTGCCATCGCACTACCAAATGTGCAACTTTTTTGGACCAATCTCCAGTTCTTAGGTCAATATCATGCAGTACGAGTTCAATATTATAAGACAATGGGACATCCTGCTGAAAACCGAATTGTCTCATCACCCTGTCAGGAAGATGCCTGTCACACCCCGCCCCCAGACCACCTTCTTAGCTCAGGAGAGGGATGCTACTGCAGTAGTTATCAACCCTTGAGTTGACACTTACTGCCTAATAATTCTTGCGGAATAACTCTGATACCATACTATAACTTATACACAGCGGAATGATTAAGTCAAGGAAATAAACTATAACAGATTAGGTAGGCCCATCTTTTATTACGATAGTGATATAACGTTTATACAACTTAAGGACTTAACAATAAAGTTTATAATGACAACCGTAAAAACCCTCCGGAAGTGTAATTATTGGGGCACGTGGCAAACCTTGGCCTTAGCACCACCCTGGAACTCCTCATCTTCCGCTACCTGGGGGGGGATTAAGAAAACATTTTGAAGAGTGTGAGCTACTAAGCCCAGTGAGTGGTTCTTTTAAGACGAAATTCACTTTGAAAATCATCATTTTTGGAAAATCAATCACATGGCAACACTCGCATTATAACTCATGCACAATCAAAGATATAATCATGCAACCAGTAATCTTTATCCCAAAAGCTACACGTAGCATGCATATCATATCATCAATCAATACAATCATCTATGAAAACCTTCCTATGACCCCAATTCCCGCCAATGTGCACACTGACTATTTTTATTTATCCCGCTAATCATGCTTAGGTACTTGACTATATTTCCCGCCGGTCGTCACCGACAATTATTTCCCGCCGACCGAAGCCGACTATTTTTCTCGCCAAGCACCTTTTGTTAAGCATGCTAACTATATCTCGGACATAATCTCAGTTTCCACAGTCACACACAAACAATATCATGGCAATCATCCTATCATCAAAAGTATGGATTTTTCATTTACATATGCATATAATCATATATCATAGTATAAAGCTAAGTAAATACTCATAATATGCATTTATATACTAAAGTTGTATAACATTCAGCATACATACCAAAGTTATATAATACTCATAATATATCAGAGTTATATGACAATCACAGTACGTATCCAAGCTATAATAACACTCCTATTATGCATTTATTTATCAAAGCAACCTAACACTCACGATATATCGAAACTATAAAGCTATAACACTTACGATATATCGAAACTATAACGCTATAACACTCACGATATATTAAAACTATAAACCTATAACACTCACGATATATAGAAACTATAAAGCTATAACACCCAAACTATGTGTTAATTATCACAGATATAACACTCCTATAACACCCAAACTATGTGTTAATTATCACAGATATAACACTCACCTTAATTTCTTAGGAGCCTTTCTAATAGTTCCCTTTTCTACCTCGGGCTCCCTTTTACCTTTAGAATCTAGATCCAACTTACAGTTTAGATTACTCATATTTTTAAACTTTATTTTGAGATACTTCCTTCTACAAAACTATTATAAAATGTCTCAAGAAGTTATCATAAAATCTTAGCTCATAACTCTTCATGATTTAGCCGGAATCATTCAAATATCAAGACTGGCCCAGCTTACCCGATATCTCGACCCCTCTATCTTTTTCTCATTCTCCAGCCCAATTCCTTAGAGTTTCTTCTCTGGAAGCCTCACCATGAAAACTAGACTCTCTTATCTTTCAGATGGCTTTGAAATTACATCAAACGCTCGAGTAGATTGGGAGATCTCTTCGTCTCAAATTGATGCATTATCCTCCACCCTCACTGTCCAATGTACTCTACTCTCCCCCTGTTTTTACGAATTTTATGATTTGTGATTTGAAAATGAAATATCAAAGACTCTATTTATAGGCGTCCAAACCTCCTATGGTGTTGACACCACCTACTTGGCTACATGGCCAAGTGGTTACTTCTCCCCTCATCAACGCAAGCTTACCTCACTTTGGCTCAAGGTGTTCTTTCCATACGCATCCACCACAATTTATTAGGGTTTAATAATTTCTCTTAATAAGACACCTAATTTTGGTTGACTTTTGCCCTTGCGTCTTCAATCTTTGTTTGTATTCAATTTAGGGTTTTCAATATATAATCTATAAGAACGTGGCCAAATTCAACACATAAATACTTACTTGGCCGTTTAATGCACAAGTGAGTTCCTTCGATCATGTGGGCGTGACGTTCGAATGAGGCATTCAGGCTGCTCTCGCTCTCTTCCACTTTCTCGCTGGTCTCGCTCTCTCCACTCTCACTCTCTCCAACTTTCTCGCTCAAACTCTCGCTCTCTCCCATTTCTCGCTCACAATCTCGCTTTCTTCACTCTCGCTCTCTCCAACTTTTTTGCTCAAACTCTCGCTTTCTCCACTGTCGCTCTCTCCAACTTTCTCGCTCAAACTCTCGTTCTCCCCCACTTTCTTGCTCAAACTCTCGCTCAAACTGCTCTCTCCAATCTCATTCTTTCCAATCTCGCTCTCTCCCATTTTCTCTCCAACTTTCTCTCCAATATCGTTAGCTACTGTGAATATGGTTTATCTCCGTGCAACTTCCACACGAATTTTCCCAAATAATTTTCTATATTTTCCTCAGTACTTCAATCCTTTCTTCACTATTCAGGATTTAATTCTTCGAGGTTTTCTCTTCTTTTTATTCTTTTAGGGTCTTCTCTACTCATACTCCAGGATCAAATATGGTTATCATAACTATAATTCCTAACCATTATAGTTTACATTCACTCTTACTAATTGTTGATCTACAGAAGGTGACAATTATTACAGTTATTATGACAATTGTAAAATTATTAGATTATTTACATAACATAGGATTTGACTTTCTCCTAATCAACCCCTTAATCACTTACTTAAGTAGGAAAATGGAGATCCGGGTTTCACAATGCCACTCACCAATGTGAAAACATATGAGAGGACTCATCATCCGACATATGTTTGACCATTCGTAAAAAAATTAGGCAAAGTATGCACAATAATTTTGTACGACTCCCAAATAACCTGAAACAAAAAATATTATATTAGAGAATATTAAAGACAAATACAATAAAAATGTGAATAAAATAATTAATTAGGTTTAGTGTAATGTACCTGTTCAGGTTGAAGCAGATCAAACATGTATCCATACTGGTTGACTACATGTGTGGCTATCCAAGTCACACAAATTTATCTCTCCACCTAAATTTTTAAATTGATAATTTAGAATTTAAATTAACTAGATCAGTGATATAAAAATTAAATTGAATTAAAACAACATACCGAGAACCATAGGCTCGCCCAACTAACTGAGCATCATTAACATGATGTAGCTGTGGAGCCATTGTTGGAAATCGCTCCTAAGTCCATAGTTGCAAAAGTATGAGAGGCCCAGCTATTTCTCGAACTTCAGGTCTTGTTGCTTTGCATAGTTGTCTATACAACCAGGTCAAGCATGCTCCACCCCATGAATACCGCCCCACATCATGGAGGTTAGCTAACAGTGGCAGGAACATCAAGTGAACAAAATGACTTGATTTATCTGAAAACAGACTTCCACCCATCATTTGTAGTGTATATGCTCGCGCATATCTTTTGACGGTTTCCTCGTCTGCATCATCTGTGAGCTAACGAAATTATGTTCCTAACCATATTAAACTTAACCTCAATCCTTTAATCTTGTCGGCAGGTGGAGTCGCACCGAGGTATAGTTGACAAACTTCTAACCAGTCATCGTACATCACTCCGGTGACAGGTTCACCGTCAACAGGTAACCCCAACAACACTTCTATGTCTTGTAGAGTGATAGTGCACTCTCCAACATACATATGGAATATATGCGTCTCGGGCCTCCATCTCTCGACCAAGGTTGTGATTAAATGCCAGTCCAACTGAATAAATCCTGCCTCTCGACGTCTGCAAGATATTTCTCCAGTAGTACGATCTCGCCATACAACATATGATCGATGAATGGACTGGTCGTATAAAACATCGGGATCAACAGGTCCTGGGTTTATCTTGACGCTCCAATGCATCCCTTATTTCTACTCTTCTTTTCTCGAAATAGTTCACGCATTTGAAGAATATTATCTAAGCAAGAGCATTTATAGGCAACATTTGAGCTCCTTTGAGGACTCCATTTATGCACTCTGATATATTTGTCGTCATCCACCCATATCTGAATCCTCCATCATGTGCTTGAATCCATTGCTCTAAACTAATGTTGTCAAAAAAACTTAGACAGCTCCGATTTATTCCTTTGATATCTTCAATTGCTTTGTTGAACTTTTGAATTTGAAACTGACACCCAGCACGATAAACATAATTTTTCAATGAATTAAATTTATACTTTTTATTGAAGTTGCTGACGATATGTCGTAAGCAGAAACGATAGTGACATTTCGGTCACATCCAACCATTTGTTGGGTTGTTCATTGCTGCAATTATACCAATATATTGATTTGAAATTAAACACACCTCTTCGTGTGTTACAATTTCTCTCAGGTGTTTCATACTTAGTGATCTCGAACAAACCATCATACCGAGCGATACTATTCATGTAACAAGTGGCAAACATTTGAAATTCCATGCTCGCATTTTATGGCCGTTTGCTCACATTTTACCATGAACTACGAAGATTTTATTGAGGACTACTACAAATTGTCAACGTATGCTGAAAATGTTACTCTCCTCAATTTCAACATGTACTGCATGAAGATTATTGGATCACGCACCCTAATATACCCGTCTTACATCCTGATCCATCGTTTGAGAAGACATGGTGGACCGAAAAGTTCACGTTATCACAACGAGATGGATTGGACAGAACCAACCACTCCACAACGATGTGGATTTTGTGACCAGTTAGGACATAATTGAAGGAAGCATCCTTCATTATTAAGACGGGCTCCAGATAGTTGGGGATTGAATAATAAATATTCTTTTTTTATTATATATTCATTTTATTGTATATTCAATTTTTTTTATTATAATTTATTGTATATTCAATTTTTTTTTATAATAATCTACTGTATATTCAATTTTTTTTTTTTTTGTAATCAATAAAGTTTTACATTATAATAATCTAATATATTCAATTTATAGTATAATAATCTAATATATTTAATTTGTTGTCTAATGATTATTCAATTATGTATAATAATCTAATATATTCAATTTGTTGTCTAATTATTATTCAATTATTGTATAATAATCTATATATTCAATTTATTGTCTAATGATTATTCAATTATAGTATAATAATCTAATATATTCAATTATAGTCTAATGATTATTCAATTATAGTATGATTATTAGCTTTTTTTTTTTCTTTTTTTTTTTATATATATTTCTATAGAAAGTTCAAATAAAGTGAAGACTCTCGCTCTCTCCTAAGATATCGCTCTCTTAGTCTCGCTCTCTCCTAAGATCTCGCTCTCTTAGTCTCGCTCTCTCCTAAGATCTCGCTCTCTCAGTATCGCTCTCTCTTAAGATCTCGATCTCGCTCTCTCCTAAGATCTCGCTCTCTCACTCTCGCTCTCTCAATATCTCGCTCTCTTTGTTATTGTTGTTATTTTTCTATTAATGATTACTAGCTTTCCATTAATGATTACTAGCTTTCATTTCTTCTGGAACAATCACAAACACTTTTGTTTATTATGGATCTACTACCAAAAACTCAATGCATATTCTTAGCATTCAATGTGTATTCCTGAATAATCTCATTTTTCAATTATTCAAACATTTCATTTGACCAAGTTCAATGTTAGTCAGATTAGTCAATATAAACTAAATCTCGCTCTCTCCAACATTCTCGCTTTGAATCTTGCTCTCTCCTAAAATCTCGTTCAACATCTCGCTCTCTCCTACTATCTTGCTTTGAATCTCGCTCTCTCCTTAATCTGCTTCAGCCCACTTATCTCTTTAATCGCTTTGAAGTTTCAACATGTGTGTAACCTTCGATAACCTAATATACAAAATGTTGTTCGTAGACAAAGCTAATTCGGAATTGTCTTTTATTCTAATGCACAACTTATATCCATGCGCTTCATATTCGCCTGGAGTTCTCCCAGAAATATAGCCACACCCCCCTCCCCCCCCCACGTCAAACCCACAAGCCTCCGTCTAATTCGAAATGATAACAAAATGCATAGGTTGTTAGAAGCAGCTCGAGTACACAGATACATATAGTATACCATCTCATTACTTTATTTCCTCTACGAGGGAAAAAGAAAAGTAATAAACCTGCAATCTCGAGGGTGGATGTGTGTCGAAACTTTAACCTTCGACAACCTAAGTGAGATTCGCGAGAAAAACTACTAAAAATATTTATAATTAATAGCAAATGATAGACTATTATCTATCTCTATTATTTTGGTTTATTTTTCTATATTTGAAATCAGCATAAATGAAATAGCTTCTTAAATTGTATAGGTTAGTTGGATTCTAAGGGATAATTATTCTAAATGATAAAGGCTAAAAATATTTTTGGATATAGTAAAATGTCCTTGTGTGACAATGATATTTTGAAATAAATTGATTCATTTTCTTATATCTGAAAACATCTTTTCTTCTTATCCATATTCTACTAAAAGAAATAGCTTCTTAAATTTCAAGTATTTTTGTAAAGTATATTAATAATTTATATAATACTTATATAAGAGTTTTTTTTTTTTTTTTTTTTTTTTTTTTTTTTTTTTTTTTTTTTTTTTAAGGCTGGAGGTATTGATAAAACTTTAAAAGTTGTACTAACAATATACTTATATAAGAGTTTTTTTTTAAAAAAAAATCTTTTAAGGTTGAAGGTATTTATGAAACTTTAAAAGTTGTTCTAACAATTTTCTTCCAAAAACTAAAAAAAAAAAAGGAGGGTATTTTTTGACATTAAATTAGTGAGATATTGTTGTTTAAACCCTAAACCTAGGTCTAGAGAACTAGTTTTTACACAATAGAGGAATTTCGAACCACAATGTCAATAACACTCTCCCTGCAAGTTGGAATATTGACATTTTGGGAAGAAAATAATAATAATAATCATAAACGTAACACAACTTTGCAAAAATAGTAATTTTACTTCGTTTTAAAAAGCAGGGAAAAATATCTTGAAATAAATAAACTCTTAATGGACAAATTAATTTCACAATAAAAAGTCGATTTTTTAACTTTTGAGACCTCACTATTCTCTTTTTTATTTTAAATAAACTTATAAAATCTCCATGTTAATGCAGCCAACTTGCAAGGATTTAAATTCCAGGCTCCATATATTTTATACCACAAAAGAATTAGCATTTAAAAAGTAAATTTGAACTTACAAAACTTGCCCGTTCATCTTACTAACAGAACAAACTTTTATTAGGAGAACAACAATTTAAAACAGGGAACAAGCAGAATGATTTCTACATATAGTTTTAACATTGATATAAAACTCCAAATCCAATATCTATCAGTTGCTATATTCAATTTCCCTTTCCACCCACATTCATGTTCAAATCTAAAACCTCCATTACCACAAATTGACAGAATTCTATTCTCTGGATGCAAAACAAATTAAGTCATAGCAAAATACACTATGAAATTTAAGGCCGAGACAAAATTTTGGAAAGCTTCCTTTACCCAAACACTTTCTTTCTCCACAAGCTTCCACCGAACTAACTACCATCCTTTTTTTTTTCTCCTTTCTTCTGTACACTACCAAAAAAAATTGGTAACCCTATCATATTCATCAGGGTTGTATGACCATTTTTCTGTACACCCAAAAAAAAGAAGGGGAAGAAAGAAAGAAACAACACCCCTCCCCCTTCCTCCCTATATATAGATTTCGTCAGGGCGAGTGGGGGTTGCTTGATTTGCTTTCCGCTGCAAAAGAATTTCATTCACTATCAAGTCACCTAACTTCTACTATGTTTCTTCTTCAGCTCCCTGGCTTCAAAGAACTATTAATTACACGATATTGTGGTACCGCTTTTTGCAGCACCGATGTCCCTTGGAAGATCATCATCTGGTAATGTCTCTTGTACTCAATTACCTGCAACAGGAAAACACGTGCTTTTCAACACTACTTGTTTTTCTTTTTCATAACATGCAATTTTCTATTGTAAAGATTAATGCACCTCTTCAGGAGGCAACTTGCTGAATCCAAACTTGTTAATCCACAACAACTCTGCTTCGTCCGCAGCCGGCAGAACTAGATTCTTCACTTTCAAAAATCCTAAGAACCTCTCAATGCATGCATATAAGGATTGGAAGTAGCCCTGGAAATAGTCTTCTTTATGAGCTCCGCAAATTCATTTCTTAATTGAAAGAGGAAATCTTTTTCATGGCAAAAACAGATGATAGTTACCTGTCCTTGAAAGTTGGTATCTGTTGCTACTAAAGGAAGCTCCGCTATTTCAGTCCCAAATATACGAAATATTCCCGCTGACACAACAGATTCACTACAGAAGAGACAAAAATCAACTTCAAGTGATAAGATTCCAACAATAAAATACAAACGTCAGAAATTCTTACTTCACAGTTAGAACTGCACAGTATATCCCGCCAAATTCTTGACCCCTGATGTTCCTTCTGCACGGCAAATAGAAGTGCACAAGATTACTCTCAACAATCACTATATTTCACAACTTCATAGCAAGATGTAAAAACCAATCATTGAGGGAATTAGAGGGGAAAAACCGAGTACAATTCTTTACCCATAAAGCATTGATGGAATGAAGTCTCTCCCAGAGGCAGAGTCAACAATGGGATCAAAACAATCCTGGATTTACAAAAAAGAAACGAAACAGTTGGTTGGCAAGCAGAATTAAAAAGAAGAAAGAGCCCTCAAAACAATCCATATTTATCAGAACGGCTCAAAATTGGTAAACTATAGCTTTCCTCCCTAAAGGACATTTGCTGATGATAGTCACTTACATGGAAAATAGAAACCGCCTTGGAAAGCAATGATCTAGTTTCATCGGATGACAACATTTTCCAATTGAGGACCCGCCATCTAATTTCAAGATCATTTATGCTTGCTGAACCCTGGTCTTCAATCTTTTTACGAACAGAGACCAAAATAGACTCAGGCAGCTTCTCTCCTCCTAAAACCACCAACTTCTCCAGTGCAGAATGTATCCTGCTACACTCAGGACAACAAAACCATTTTCCTTGGGGAAGTTCCTGCAAAAATAGTTGTATCGAGATTTTTAAATATCAGATCACAACATTTACCACTCAAAAGAAATCTGCAGAGAAGATGGAATAGGGGGCCACCTTCAGATCTTCCATGTTGTTTTCCTTTAAGCAGCCAACATGAAACTCCTTCTCACACTGGAGAAAATATTGCCATTTGGTACTTTACAGTTAGCAAATAGTGGTAAAGGTTTTTTTTTTTTTTTTAATTATTATTAACAAAAAAGTGCTGGACAAATAAGCCTTCAAACAATATTAATACCTGATCACAGAGAATAACAGTTCGAGGACCAAATCCTGACTTGCTAAAGTCATGGCATCTACAACAATTGAGACTACCATTTAGAACACTTGAAGAAACATTAAAAAATCAAAACCAAATATGTAACAAATATTGGGGTAGCAAAATGCAAAAAATGGGGCTTCTTTCGAGGAAGAAACATAAACCTGCATAATGCACATCCACCAACTTCCACTTCCATAGTTTTGACAATTCGAATGCATCTCGTTGTTATCTGTTCAATAGGATCAACACCAGCAATCCTTCCAGCGGCAACAGCATTGGCATTGTGCTCCACAAATTTTTCCTTTTGGAACAAATTCTGGCAATATTTGCAGTACCAGGTACCACTAGGGATACATGGTAAAGGAACACAATCTGAATTGGCCAAGCACAAAACGTCAAATGAAAATGTATGTAATTACTGGAGCGTGGGGAATAACTGTATTCTGCAGTATCTAGTGCAGTAATGCATAAATCCAGCGCATTATCCATTTTAGTATTTTGATCATGAGACTCATATTTATGCATTAATATTTATGAAAGAGTTACCAATCAACAAATATACCAACGTAGGACTCAAGAGAGAGAGAATTTCTTAAAATTTTGTGGGCAAACTACCACAAAGATATGCCATTTTCGACAGGAAGCATAATCACCTCTATGAAAAGCCCTGGGGCAGCCATCACAACACAACAGATCCCCTCCATCTGCACAAATGCTACACAAGTCATCATTATCAGTGGAAGAGAACTTTCGTCCTTTCGATAGAGATATGGACAACTCATGCAGAGACACGCCATTTGATGTGTAAATGTGCAAATATCTGCAAGGAAGAGTACGCTAGGCCAAGTCAATAAAAAACCAATTATATCCACTAAAGTCTAATATATTATAAACAAAGTGTCATTTCGTTCAAAACTCCACAAACATCCATCTAGTTTTCACTTACAGCATAAGATGGGTAAAATACAATAATTACTTAAAAGGTGGTTTGGTGACACTATTATTTCTCGTAGTCTTTTTTTCTTCTCGTTTTTTAGAACAGACATTTGTTAACTATTTCTTCATTCTTGTTTCTCGTTCCTAAAAAACATTCCAAATATTATATACAATTAAAAAATTAGAAAAAAAAATCTAGTTTCTTCTTCTCATTCCAATTTTCAACGTAAATAAAAGCCTTATTTGACCATTTTTCACCTATAAATTGCATTAAAAAATTATAATATAAAGACAACAGAAGAGGTTATAACGTTTTATATTTATAAATTAATTTTCACAAAAACTTTGATTTTTTTAATTTAAATTTGTAGAGAACATGAAACATAAAAGAGTTTATAAACACATTTTTTCTTGGTTCTCTATTAATAAAAGGAGTGTCTTGAAACAAGAAAAGAGAACGTGAACATAGAGGCCCCCCATTAAAAACTTGATTTGATTTTCTTTAAAAAAAAAAAAAAAGAAACAAAAAAAAAAACATGCGCGCACACACATATGCAGGATAAACTATATCAATAAAATGAACTAGACAAATACTCACGGCTTGCGCCTTGATGCCCAACCAGCATGAGATTCAAATTGCGAGGGACTAACCTACTCATTAAACAAAAGTCAAATCAAAACTCTAGCAAATCTTCAAGATCGGAAATGTTTCACAGAAGAATACTACCTCAGAGTTGCAGCAGCTACAAAAAATACCAAACCCCTTTTTATACCCAACCAACAATTTCTGCAAAATAAGAAATAAGATGAATAAGTAGATGAACTATATATAACATGAAGATTATTAGTAAGAACTAATTGATTATTTATCTATGGTTAAAAAAGATTAAATAATGAATAAGAAAATATGAAAGACCTGCCCACGGGCATAGTATGCAACTTCAGTTCCATCTGGTAATATATCTTCCTCAAACACTAACTTATGCAACCTTAGATCCCTGTTAGAAGGATATCAGACAATGTCCATGAGATAAACTTCAGTGAAAAGGAAATAAAGAAAGAGAGTATGTCAGAACATATCCAAGCGACACGAGAATTTCATAAGGAACAAATCACTAACTTTCTAGTTAGTCTTCCATGACTTTTACCACGATTGGAACCACTCTTAGATGCAGTAGTATCAGATGACTTGGGAAGTAAATTTAGTTTCGGAGTTCTACAAAAAACAAACACAAGGCATAGATTATTAGAATTAGTCAGAGGAGTCCAAGATAAAATATCCTACATCATCTACACCAGAATTTCGATTCCAAAAGCCAAAAACCTATAATGCCTTAATGAGATGATCCACCCAATGTTCTTTCCTATAATTAGTATGGTAAGGATAGTAAATCTATTGCCTAGAAATACATGCAACAGAGTATGAGCTCAACGAATTTATATATCGTAGAGATAACAAAAAATCTACAAATCCATATTAGTGTTCCATTTCATTGTTAAAAGAAAATCCTTCATTCAGAAGAGAGGAAAATTCATCAATTTACATCAAAGCCTTGACAAACCATGACAACTTGACAAGTTGGGTTTGAAATACATGCAACAGAGTATGAGCTCAAGGAATTTATATATCATAGAGATAACCAAAAATCTACAGATCCATACTAGTGTTCCATTTCATTGTCAAAAGAAAATATTGATTCAGAGGAGAGGAAAATTCATCCATTTACAACAAAGCCTTAACAAACCATGACAACTTGACAAGTCAAGTTTGAAAGGGTAAACAGAGGTGTAATACATAAAGCAAAATAAGTATTCAAGTTGTTGACTGAGATAATATCCGGAAATATCTAAAATTTTAATTAATCTTTGGTGTGATTTATACAACGAAAAAGAAAACCCTCATTTATTCTGCTTTGCAACCATTGTGCTTCACATTCACCAATAAACAATAGATAAACCAACAAAAACCCGAGGCAGGTCACACTGCAACTTGCCGGTTAATCATATACTACACAAAAGGTTACCACTTACCAGCATGGTAGCATTCTTCCCACTAGGTTATATCCCAAATTCTAAAGTATCACTGATAGAAATTTCCAAAAGCATTAAATAAAGCAAAAAAATTACAAAACACCAAAAAGGTTCCAACCCTTGTTTATATCGTTGTCACAAAACACTAAATGGAAAAGGCATCATGACCAGTAAAAACACCTGTCATTACTAAAGACTGCTGGAATGGGAATGGGGCTGGGGCTGGGCCTAACTTGAGGCTTCTTTGAATCCATGCATGAACCGCAAAGTAACATGGCAATCCCGGTGTCTGATTCAGGAATTCGACCTATAACATAATTATAAACATTAGACTGTCGGGTGTAGCAACCAAGTCGCGGAACTGCATGACACACTAACCAGACATAAAAAACAACCTTTGCAATTCATGCAGATAGCAGATCTCTTTACCAAGGAACAACCAGTAGCACTTCGGATGAATTCTTCTGTCTGGTCTAAAGAAAAATTTTGGCATGCGTTCATGATATCTCGGAGAGTATTCCCAGTCTCCAAGTATATGTACTCTGGTGGACGTTTATTTGAGCTACCAGCATGTAGTTCAAATAAAGTAGGAGAAACAACCTACATTATTCAGATATGGATTAAAAGAAAATTCCTCGAGCATTTCAATTATCTGACCATAGACAAAACTCACTTCATTTCCTTGGCAGTTGTTACAGTAACAAATTATCCCAGAGCCACTGATTACTCCTTCAAGCCCAGTTTCTCCTTGTGCTTTAATCTACAATAAGTCAGAATAGAAGCTAAGACAAAAACCATATAGATTTACAAAAATGAAAGCAACTGCAATTCAAACCAATACCTTAGAACCCCTGATGTATCTCACTCGAAGTCCCTCCAAAATACCCGTATCCAGAAGGTCTTTTAACTTGGCGGGAAACTTCTTTGCAGACACTTTCTTCAGCTTTGTCTTTCCAATCTTCATCGGAGGTGTAGCTAAGGAGCTAGGAACATCATCGGGCTTGGTTTCAGTATCATTTGTGATAACTTGCATTGCCATACCCGTATTACATTTGGCAAGATGTTCAACTGACGTCGTCGTGGGCTCCAAGTTCTGTTTTAAGGCCGAACGAGTAAACCTCTTGCGAGGTTGCTGAATTGTCTTCTTTCCCAACAGACCATTAACAACAATGACCGATTCCGACCCATTCACTGCTTCCTCTGAGGAAACATTTTGACCCACCTTCCCTAAATTCCCACATGTTGAAGGCCCTTCAGGTTCATTCCTCAAGGTTACCTTAGATTCCTCCACGCATGAGCGCTCCGCTTGTTCATCGACCAATTCCCTGTCCCTTGCCAAATCAACTGTCCCATGGCTGCTTGGATCCTCACTATCCAACAGTTCCTCCTTTGATTCTTCTAAGCGAATAGCATTCGATGTCTCGTCCTTAGTTCCAGTATCACCCGTAGATTCATCGACCTGACTCTT
Source organism: Benincasa hispida (assembly GCF_027475165.1). Lineage (NCBI taxonomy): Eukaryota > Viridiplantae > Streptophyta > Magnoliopsida > Cucurbitales > Cucurbitaceae > Benincasa > Benincasa hispida. The sequence goes on from NC_143487.1 coordinate 922,555, forward strand.
GGGTTCTTCGTCGCTTATAAGGTCTACGATATCACTCTTTGCCTCCTCTTCACTCATTGAATCCGCCATATCCTCCATTATCTTCACCTTCTCCACCTCCCTCACCTCACAACTCCTTAGTAGGGCAGCCTCACCCGATTCCTCATTTTCCTCCTCGCCGCCATTGGCTTCCATCTTCACTAAGCCCTTTAACCGCTTGGGGGTGGGACTCTCCGGAATCGCATTTTGCGACTTCCTGGAACGTGTCCGACCTAATGACCCACAAATCTCCGATTGAACTTTCAAAGCAAATGCAAACTCACGCTTGAGACCAGTACGGACCCGTGACAACACCACGAACTCATCCGGAGCCGTACCGTTCGCCATATACCATATAGATCAATTAACCCCTCGAATTTATCCCACTTTCCAGATTCAAAAACGAATTATCAATATAAAACAAGAACACGATAGCAGTAACGAGAAATATATGCCTGGCGCCTGTGATTTATATTAGATTTCAATGCGTTCCGAATTGGATAACCCCAACTATAAAAGCCGATTACGATTTCATTCTTTTGATGAGATAACGCAGCAGATTGAAGAACATGAAACGAAGAAAAAAAACACTCACACAGAAAAGGAAACAAAAATTAGGGTTTGCCAAACGTCGGGATTTGAGATTTTGGGTTGGAGAAGAAGGAAGGAATGGAGGGCACTGAGTCGGTTTCTTGGAAGAAGGCAAAACGAAAAGGGAGAAGACGGACCCAATATTTCATAATACCGAAAATAGCCCTGCGCGGACGTAGACGGAAAAAGAATAGAGTTTAATGTGAAAAGAGAAATACGACGTAGTATAATGAATGTTGTTTGAGGGCAATTTGGTACGTGAAAATAAACAGAAACGCAATTGCTTCGACCACGCTGCTCCACGTTGTAAAAATATAATTATTTTAATTTTTGTGCGAAAAGAAGTTTTTTGAAAAACGAGAATTTTCGCGGCTTAGACCTGAGAGGATCTTTACACACACATAGAAAGAATCGCGTGCCAGCCAATCACAGCTTGCCAAATATATTTTCTCTTTTTAATTTTCTAATATCCGCCGTGGAATTCGCGGGAGATTTACCAGAACTGGGCCGGATTCACAGTTGTGGATGTACAAGGCCCATTTCAATAATATATGAACGTGAACCGTAACGGTTCGATTCGGTTTCCATATAACCAAAACGACCGAACCGACCACTCCGGTTCGGATATCTTGGGCTTTAATATGAATATCCCAACCTCTTTTTGTTAGTTCAACAACCTGATGATTCAAACATCTAACTAGATGGAATTCTTTTTTATCAAGTATTAAGTTGGTCAACTTGAGTTCATCTCAACGATAATTAAATTAGGAAATATTTTATAGTTAAAGTGAGCTTAAGACAACCGTAATTGCGATGATTTCTACACTATAGATTAGGTTTCAATCCATCATCCATGAGTTGTTGTACTGAAAAAAAATTGTCATCAATCAATTAAAATTATAAATTATACTCACTTAACGATGTCTATTTATCTTGTAGGACAATCATAATGTGTGAAAAGTCTCCATTTACATGAGAAATAGAGGGTGGGGATAATTTTATCTATGTTGGCTAAACGAGACCCAGACACATTCTCGCTTATTCTCTTTTTAAATATATATACGTGTGTGTAGTTTTGTAATATTTAAATTAACAAATATGTGTTGTAATGTTGAAATTGGAATAATTAGGTCCCATTTAATAATGATTTTGTTCTTCAAGTTTGAACCGTTTATATTGGTTAAGTTATTAAAAATATCTTTAAACTTTGGGTTTCGTATAAAAAATACTCATGAACTTTGAACTATTTCAAAAATACCCTTCTAACTTTAAAAATCTGTTCAAATAATGAAACAAACGAAAAATATCAGCGTTGACGTGGCTTAGATATGGCTGATTTGGTTGAAATTTTAATTTGTTTAAAAAATATCCATGATTAAAATTTGTTGGGTAAAAAAATGCCCTTAATTGCCATAAGAAACTAACCCACTACTTGGGGTTTTTGGAGTATACTACAGCAGAACTTCATCAATGTTTTTAAAAAAAGTCTCAATAAGAAGGGAAAATGAAGAAGAAAAGGTTAGTAATGTCTCTGTTTAAGAGATGAAACCCGATATTTCAATTTTTATTTGCTCTTCCGCCGCTAGTGTTGTGCTATCATTGTTGGGGAAAAAAAATTCAAATATAGATAGAAATCACTCTTATTGTTAGGCAAAATTTCTCAAGATTTTATAATTTGTTTGTTAAATTTATAAATGATAGTATGTATAAACTAACCCAAGTGTAGTTATGTGCATTTTTCAGGGAGAATGGAAGAATTCAGTGTAATTGTAAACCATGATGGCAATATAGAAAATGGTCCAAGCAGATACGTAGGAGGGTTTCAAATTGACTTTTGATGAACTTGATCCTAACTTTTAGTTGTTGTTGGATTGTTTGACTTGGTTAAGTCCTTAAAGTACGGTGAGAAAATTTGTGATATAAAGGTGTTGATGGCTCCTTTAATTTAAATTTATTAGACTCGGATAAAAGTATGAAGGAATTTGAATTCTTTGCGATTCCGCTGAAATTAATAAGATAAACATACATGAAGCTCAAGCATGCTTTCTACAAAGAATTCAAAGAAGTGAAACTTACTCTTGAAGAATAACAATTCTTCACGAAATTCCCTTCCGAGATCACAAACAAACCTTCGGTTGAAACACAAGAACACTTCCTCCAAAAATGGACGCCACCAAATAGTAACCTTGTTATTTTCTTGACATGAGGAATTGGATATGTGGGCTCTCAAAGAATTTTTGGCAAAGGGAAATTTTTCCAAGGAAAAAGTGATACTCTGTGATTTTCCAAAAACCATATATAAGAGAAGAGGGAGGGACACTTGCCTCTCAAGATCTGCCACCTAACTCCCTTGTCATGAGGAGTTATTATATTATTAAATTAATAATAATAATAATAATAATAATATATATTATATGGTTAGTTTTTTAATTAACAAACCATATAATATGCATTATAATCATATTATAATGCAACACTCTTTTATAACCTATAGTTTTAAAATGAATCAAATTCACATTAAATTTTAGTTTATAGTTTTTATATAAAACTTACAAATAATATTCGAATCTCATTCAATTTTTTTCTCTCACAAATTATATAATTTAAACTATAAATCCTATTTATAATTAATTATATATTATAATGTATCAATATACATTATATATTATATTATCCATATTAATGTACTTAATTACTTAAATTCTCATAAATAATTTGAACAATTCAAATTATTCAAAAAAACAGTTATTTATTATTTTTATCCTTAGTAAGCTAACAAGGGGACCTTGTGGGTCTACATATTAGAAATTCCAATGGTACAAGACTAATCAAAACTCTTTAATTGGATTAAACAACATTCATTAACTATCGGTCACTCCAATAAAGATCGAACTCTGCACTTTTCATACTGTTATAGATATATTTCTGTGTCCATTGGATATAACCAATCAACAGTAAGTCGACCCTTCACAAATTGCTTATAACTACGGTTGGGTCAAAATGACTGTTTTACCCCTGTATTTATAGTCCAGCTATAAACTAACACCTATCAGGTCAATGAGATGGTGAGGTCTCATTGTTTAAGACCTAAAATCAACTATTAAGGGAGCAACTTATCTACTTTCTCTGTTTACGGGAATGAGCGAATTTCATCTTGTATAATTGTGTTCCCAGCTCCCTACTCGAGTCTCGAACAAATCCCCAAAATGGTAGGCATATTGAATCGGGAAACATGTCACTCTTACCAATATAGATCAAAGGATTGACCTTATAGACAAGAGTTCATAACTCACTCAGGGTTAAGGTCAAGTCACCTATAGTTATCCGAGTCAAAAGTTAGTTTCTACGAGTAATGGTGTTATATTGAAAAACTAGTCATTTCGTGGTCCGGTCTTATATAGACTATTTTACAGGATACCCCCACTTAGATGTCTCTACGAACAATATAGATCAAATTTTCTGTAACATTTATTATAGGGATAAAAGCTCCTCCAACGCAGCGAAAAAATCAAGAGCCTAACTCGTAATTTGGGGTGGTCATTCAAACTACAAAAACCGAACCGTTTCTGAAAATTGAACCGAAAACTCAGTGAAATCGAAAAATTCGATTCCAGTTTGAATAAAATTTGAAACCGAATTAATTCGGTTCGATTCGGTTTCACTTTCGAAAATCGAATTTGAAACCGAACCGAACCGTTTTTAACTAATATATATTTATTTATATATTTAAAACAAGAGTAAAATCGAATTTAAAACCGAACCGTTTTTAATTAAAAAAGAATATGACATGGATTTTTTAAAAATGCCAAAAACCGAATTTGAAACCGATCCGAACCGTTTCCACCCCTACTCGTAATTATTTTAGATTCCAAAATACCAATACACTGGCAAAATATACAGAATAACACAGAGACCTAAAAACCTCAACCTACTGTAAAATTTAGATTAAGCATGTTTGATAATTTGGGAATTTAGTCTTACAAAGAAGGGAAAAAAATCACTTACTTTCGTCGACTACTCATATGAAAGGACCAAATCTCTCTAGGATTGAATGTAACAACATCACCAATTGGAAACCTCCCTATTCTATGAGAATTTGGGATTATTGATTTAGAGGAATCAATCTCAAAATTGGGGGGAGAGAATTTTCGAGAGTTCTTTTCTTTACCAGAACGATTTTGTGTACAAGTTTGTGATCTTCTTCCTCAAACAAACTTCATCTCTCAAATATATGATATGTGATAGTCTATTGGACATAGAGAAACTCTTAAACGTAGGCAGTAATCCACGTTCCTTTTGATAATTCCCACGAATAGGAATTGTTATTATTACTAGTTGGGAGACATGTGCAATGCATATGACTTAAATTTTTGTCCACATAAATGTTCAAAATAAATTTTAAATTGTAATTTAATAGTTTTTCAATATAATTTTGTTATCCAACATTCATTGAGTTTAATTGGTAAATATTTGACATGATAAGAATTAATTTAAAGATGGTGTAAAAGATTATATATTTATTGTTTTCAAGTTAATTGACCATGGATATGAGATATTTTTAATGGTGTTGAAAGTTTTTTAGACAACAGGTAAATGAATTTTTTGAATGTATACACTTATAACTAGATTTAAAATTTAAATAGTTGATGTGAAATTTAAAACTATAAAAGAGAAAAATATATAAATATGTATGGATGATTTTAATATATATATATATATATATATATATATATATATATGGATGAATAAAATTAAAATATGATGCAAATAAAGTTTGTGAAATAAAATTGATATAAAAGTGACATAATAACCTATCTTAATTATTATTTCATGAAGTAAGTCTTGGAATGTAGTGGCTTTAGAAGGGAAAAGATCAAATAAAAGTCAAACTTTTATAATTTTTTAAAATAAACCTTATTAAACTCCCATCATAGTCTATTTATTTTAATTGTATTTGATTTAAATTGTCTATAATAATAATTTGTTATGTGTGCCCTAGATTCTAAATAATACAATACCTAAGTGAATAAAATTTTAAGGTTATTTTCGAGAAAATTTAAAAATATTTTAACATATTTATAAATTTATGTTGTGAAAAAAAATTTAAAAAAAAAAACTTGAATTATTGAATAGAAAGTAGAGGAATAATGAAAACAATCATTAAAACACAATGAAAATTTGAAAAAGGAAAAATGAAATATAAAAAAAAAAAAACAAAAATGCATAAATATACAAAAGTACATTAGTGACTTTTCAAGTCTATATTTAATCAATTAAGAAAATAATAATTTTAATGGTTATGAATGTAAAAAAATAACCTATACAAATAAAAGATTTAACAAAAAAAAAAAAAAAAAACTTTACGTTTGAAATAATAACATTAAATAAATTAATGATTCTCAAGTTGACTATTGGAAAAAAAAAACTTTAACTTCGATTGCTAAAAAACTTTTTTAAAAAATATTAATTAAGATAATGGATAAAATGGAAGATTTAACCTTAAAAAAATTGGGGTTGAAATAACAACATTAAATAAATTAATAGATTCTCGAGCTCATAATCAAATAAATCTTCTTTTAATTAAAATCTAAAAAAATGTTAATTTCAATGGCTTGGAATCTAAAAAAATATTAATTAAGAGAACTGATACAAATTAATATTTAATTTTGAATAATAATATTAATAAGTAGAAATTTGTTCATGACTGAATAATAATATATAATTTTGATTTAACTACACAATATGCCAATGTATGATTACTAGATTTATAGATACATTGAAATATTATGATGGATTTTGTTGAATAGTAATATTTAATTTTGTTAATAAATACCCTAAAATTATGAGATTATGGAGAAGGAGACCTAAAATTATGAGATTACGAAGATGAATCCCAATAGATGATTGTACCTTCAAAATTAAAAATAAAATAAATTAAATTTTTACATAATGACTCCCTACTTTTATCATCTCTATTCATTTTTCACTTATACCCTAATTTTCTCTATTGTCCCTCCATATCTCCCACTTCCCTTTTTTCTCTTTATTTTTTTTTTTTTCCTGTATCCAATGATTTTCTCCATATCTCAATCAACATTTTTTGACAATAAACTTATCTCAAAATTTTTCTTAATACCCTTCAACAGTGACTCAACTACCATTTCAACTAGTTTAGTTTACATAACAAATTTTATCTTGTAATGGTCAGATGATATGTATTATAAATATCACTGATCAGAACAAGAAAAAAAAAATCACCGTAGTTTCTATTTTTCTGTAAACTACAACTGTTGTAAGCAATTTTCAAGTGAGAAAGAAAAGAATCTTTCTGTTGACGTAGGTTTATTGGTCGAACCACGTAACTCTGCGTATTCCTTCTTATTCTCCAATCTTCATTTGTTTATTTTAAATCAACGAAAACATGGTCTTATAATCAAATCACAACGCTTTTAGAGTATCGAGTTGCAACGAGTAAATAAGTTCTCTCATTGAGTTGCATCAAGTAAAGAATTTCTCTCATCGGGTTGCATCGAGTAAAGATTAATACTTATCGAGTATGATCGAGTAAAGATTAATACTCGTCGAGTTCCATCAAGGAAAGAACAAAAACTCATCAAGGAAAGAAGAACAAACTCATCGAGTAACAAGTATATACACATCAAGGAATTAATAGTGCTTATCGATTAAGAGAGGAAAACAGAGAAGGCTTTACTCGAAGAAACAAAACTTTCCTCAGCTATTTATTCACCAACTCAGGATTGATTTCAATTAATTGGGCCAACACAAGACAATATAACCCAACACTTTAAAATCTAAAATTTAAGAACAAAATGATTTACGTATCTTTTATGTACATAATAAAAAGAAAAAGAACAATGGTACCTTTTTAAGCATTATAGCGAGAACTTCGGGGATTACATAAATATCAATGAGGAGTAACATGCATATATTTGCAACCAAGATACAAAATAGAAATCTAGAAATTATTATTATGGAGAATTATAAAAGGCAAAAGGTGAGAGATTCTCTAATATAGCCACTTAAAAATATATCAAAGATTTAAACAAAAATATTAGGAGTTTAATCTAAAAAAGAAACAATCTTATAAAAAAAATCTACACTTCAATAAATATAAACAGGTCAAATCAAACCCAAACATATTTTCATAACACGATCACAAATTTGAAATGATTTGTTCATTGTCTATTTTGCCAAAAAAAAAAAAAAAAAAGTAAATCAAATCCATGAAAATCCTCAATCCACACAAATTCTAAAGACCCGTGAAAATTTTCGACGTTTGATGGAGTAAGAAAATTTGAATAAATCATGGTAATGGATGAATGGTACATGAATCCAATGGCTATTCATTCATACTCATCATAAAAAAAATTTTAAAAAATTATAAAACTAAGTGAAACAACTTCATAGTTCATCAACAAACTAATTCTAGAAAAGCTTTTGCTCATAGAAAGTTTTTTCATTTTATAAAGAATGAGTTATACTTGAAAGCTTTTAAAAGGAAGAGGTTGAAAGGTTTAACGAAATGGTATGAGGCTTAAAGAAAACAGTTATTTGAAGAGCAAAAGACAAAGTTTTAAAAAAAAATTCCGTGGAGAGCAAAACGGAAAATTGAGGGCAAAAGGGGAAAAAGGGAATTTTAGAATTAAGGACAAAATGGGGAGTCAAAGATTCATCTCTCTTTACCATTTTTAATATAGTATAGATTATTTTATTTAATAAATTAAATTAACTAAATAATAAATAATAATTAATTAATAATTAATTGATTGATTAATTTAATTAATAATTAATTGAGTCCAAATCATTTAAATCATATTTAAACGAACATCTCTCACATAACTTGTAGTATCAATTCAATTAATTTAATTAAATTAAATTGAAATTAATTAATTAATTAATTACCAAATTAAATATCCAATATTGAATTTAGCGTATATTTGAATCATATTCAATTGGATTTATCTCGTAACCTATAGTTTTAATGTGCATCTGATACGCATTAATTTTAACATATAGTTTTGATATAAATTTAATTCATATTAAATTAATATTTGAACTCCCTCAAATATTTAATTATCTAATAAATTAATTTTAAATCACATTCAAAATTAAATTTATATTATAAAGTTTAATTAAGATGTAAACTTTATATTATAATGTATCATTATACATTATACTATCCCTAAGTGAATTTGTACATTCAAAACTCTATTCAAGACATAATTAATTCAATATCCTTTACCAGCTAGGAAGGGACCTCATAAACCTACAGATCAGAAGCTCCAACAATTTGAGATTAATTGGCTAAACTCATTAACCACATTAATCGATATCGTTAAATGTGGGTACACTCCATTAAAGACCCATAGTTGTATACTTCTCACTATAGATATATTTCTGTGTCCATGGATATAGACCAATAACAACAAGTTAATCCTTCACGAGTGTTCGTAACATTAGCTGGGTCAAAATTATTGTTTTACCCCCAGGTTACTTCTTTTTTCTTAAGTATCAATGTCGCTCTAATGAACAACCTATTTACGGACCAACCATTAAACAGAAACCCTCTCAAGCCAGTGAGAGGGTGGGTCCCTTTGTTCAAGTCTCGGAGACACCACTTAAGGGAACACTCATCTACTTACCCTATATTCCGAAAGAAGTAAAATTCATCTTGTATTGTTATGTTCCCAGCTCCCTACTCAGTTTTGTCCTAAAAATGGTAGGCATATTGAGTTGACAAACTGACGATTCTCACCCATACAAATCAAAGGACAATCTCTTATGAATAAGGGTTCATAACACACTCGGGATTAAGACTAAATTGCCTAGGTCATCCTATTAAAATAGAAACCTATTTGGAGTTACATCTAGTGGTTACTATTTTGTGTCTGGTCGTATGCGAACTCATTGCATCCCCTACTCGCATGTCATCTGTATGAATGTGTTAGATCATTGTGTTTGTATCAAATACAAAATGGATCGTATCCATAATGTCACAAAGATAAGGTACCCATCCTTATTCTCCATATTTTAGACCCTTTAGGTTGTATCTCGAACATTGATCCCCGTATGTCTCCACATACAGTTCAAGACTCATAAGACAGCCTAGGATGTTAGTTTATTGGATTTATGGTTATTAAGATGAAACGAATACAATACAATCAATAACACTTATTGAAATAACATTGATAACTCTTTGTTGAAGATAGTCTATTATTTATATTTTTTATCTATGAGTTTTAGAGCATGAAACCGAACACTTACAACTCATGTAACAATTACAAAGTGAGTTGTATTCGTAGTGTCACCAAAAAAAGGCACAAAACCCTAATCATATATTGCAGATCTTTTAGGTTACTACTTGAACATGATTCACTTCTGTGTCTAACACATACTATTCAAGTTACATTAAACAACCTTGGATCTTAGTTTATTGGATTGATTTAATGCAATTTAAATGTCAAATAAAATACTTTTTATTTTATTAAATAAATAAATTGTATTTACAAATTACAAACTACAAAGTTCATGAGATTTAGGACACTAAATATAACACTTCTTTAGGTGTATTAAACAGAAATGCATCTACAAATGTGTATGTAGAGCATGTAGGGAATGAGGATGTTAATACAATGCATATACATGACAATGAAGTTAGACTTGATCGAGTATCTAGTGTAGAGAATAATGGAAATGATATTTATTTTTCTGATAGCAAAGAGGATTTAAATGATGATTTGGGTTACGTTGACCAGGAAAACATTCTTCGAATAGTGAAAGGGAGGACTTGAATGATAAGTTGGATCCTGTGAAAGGAAGGGAAAAGGAAGTCAATGAGGAAATTTGAGAGAAAAATGATATATTAGGCGATGGTGATGAAGTTGATAATAAGGAAGATGGTAAGTGTAATTTAGATTCAAATTACCTTTCTGATTTATATTTCGAGGGTGACAATGTCAAGTTTCCATCATTTAAAAATGTGATCGGTCATTTTGAAATCCATTTTGAAGTTAGCATGTTGTTTAGCTCCTTAGATGAATTTAAGAGAGTTGTGACTGCAAATGCAGTTGGAAGATGGTCAATTCATTATAGCAAGGCAGATGGAACAAAGGTTCATGTTGTATGCTAGAAATCATATAATCAGGTTGCTTATGTGACTAAAATGAAAGGTGAGGAGACATTTCAATTAAAAACTATAATAGATTAACATATTTGTGCCCGGTCCTTCCATAATCTTAGGATAACTACAAAGTAGTTGGTCAACACATTAGTCAATAGAGTTAAAGAACAACCTAACATAAAGATGAGCACGATTTAAGAGAAGATCCAACAGAAGTATGTTGTGAAGATATCAAGGAGTAAGGCCAATAGAGTGAAAAGAAAAGCTATAGAGCTAGTTGAAGGGAATCACACCGAATAATATGAAAAATTATGGGATTATTGTGGTGAACTACTGCGTGGTAATAGCAATGGCAATGTTAAATTGAAAGTTTGTTCTTATGATTGTTTATTGAATAGTGAAGAACATCCAAAGTCATCTCTTAACTCTGAGAGATTACATATATGTTTTGAAACAATGAAGAAAAGCTTTTTGGCCGGATGTAGGCCACTATTGAGTTGGATGGGTGCTAAACGGACCCTATGGAGGCCAATTATTATGTGTCGTAGGTAGAGATCCTAACGATCAAATATATCTCTTGAATTTTTCAGGTGGAATGCAAGGCTTCATGGGCATGGTTTTTAAGTAATTTGTTGTTTGACATTGGTGATATCAGAGGACGTAGGTGGACATTCATAGGCAACCAACATAAAGTGTGTTTTATTGTACCTTATGAAGTTTTGTGTATAAGAATGGATTGAGAAGTGTACATGAATAAAAGGGCGGGATTAGGTTTTTGTATAGATATATATTGTGCCGAGTAGGCGATAGCATAATTCTGTACCTAATCTTTTAGAAAAGGCCACAACTTCAAGACAATGTAACTATTTTACTTTGATTACAATTTGAAATTTGATAATGATTAATTGATATTTGATTTATTTAAGTATGATGACTATATTTAAGTTTGAAAGTATTTTAGGAACGGCTATTGTCTGTGAATCGATGACGATTCATGATCATGTATTTATGTTATACATAATCCAAATCATAAAAGCTGATCATGTCAACGAACATGTAATTTAAACTTCAAATATGTAACTAATATTGTTTGCCAACTTATTCATAAATCATTCATTCAAACTTCATTCACAACATCATTAACAATTTGATACGTCAAAAACTTGAAATAATATCTTTAAAATATGTAAATAACTTTCTGATTTGTTGTGGCATCCCAACTTCTTTACGATCCCGTGTGTTTTTATGGTATCATTCAAAAGAATTGTTAGAGTTTCCTCCTATAATGAAACTCATCAATCTATATAAACCAAATTTACAAAATTTAGTTGGAAAAATTTTGGAAGAATAAGCTATACAACTAATAATCTGCACATCCAAATCACCCAATAACTTACATGTCCAAATGAACTCCTAGGGGGATTTTTGTTCATCTTTAGCATTATACCAATGTTGATCTTTGTCCAAAATAGCATAATTGATGAGTTCTTGATGATAGACATGGAATCTCAAGGACTTGCAATACCAAAATTCGAGTAAATTCATTGAAAAATGTTGAATCAAATTTGTCATTTTAGCCATTCGATTCATGGCCTTGTTGGTCCATTTTGGTTGGCTGGAATTTTAAACATAACATCATGGTCCTAGTTCCAATCTTATAATTAGTATAACGTTTAAGGTTTCAATGGAGGAGGAGGAAGAAGAAGGCAAGATCAAAAATGGAGCCCCTAACTTCTAGCCATTATCTTTGTCAATCTTCCACACAATATTTGTTCCATGGCGTTTTTGTTCGTTCATCTTCCATCGGGTTCACAAATCAAATATTGTCCTATTTTTGTGGTATTTCCTCTTATGCATCGATAAAAAAAAAAAAAAAAAAAAAAAAAAAAAAAAAAAGGGTTTCCATAATTTTGACACCTCATGCATCCACGTTTTCATTTTTATCATGTAATATAGGTGTAGATCAAGAATTAACGACCAACCAGTGTTCAAAAGTATTTTTTATCATTTAACCTTTTATATTTATGTCTATTTCTTCTCAATTTTTCAATTGTCAAATAAGCATTTCATTTTCTATTCAAATTATAGAACAAACTCTTTTTAAGCTACTATTTTAAATTCTGAAAACATATTTTTCGAAAACATGAGAAACATAAAACTTACTCATTTTCAGAATGTATTCTCATGCCATGATATTAAAGTATTAACAAAATATATTTTCCATAATTTTACTGATAGGATATTGTTTATATAAATTGGACTATGCTTATTTTGACACTCTTGGTATTATTTGATGAGATGCATAGATAATTTTTATTTAAAAATGCATTTTCTCTGGGTCATTAAAAATTATTTACGTGCTTTGATGGGGTTCTGCCTTCTTACAATAAATTGAATTAATTCAATAATTGAGGTGTGGTTGAATTTTGACCATCACAATATCGAGAAGTTATTACCCTATAATCTCAATAATTAATGCTGACGTATTTCTTATATATATTCAACCAAATGTAGTACATGTAAAATGTCAACTATACATTTATGCACTTTAGACTTTTGTATATGTATTTTAATTTACATAGTTCATTTTGAATTATCATGTACAAAAGCGAATTTGAACAAACGTGAAACAAAATATGAATACAATTAATAATACAAAATGAGCATAACTTAATAACAATCAATATTATTATTAGAAGTTAAATGTTGAAATTATCTATCCCCACTTTAATAATTACAGTTAAAAGTCACCATCCTCAAAATATGAAAATAGAATCGAATATGATTGCTTGCATTTGTCAGCCTTTTTTTTTTTTTTTTTTTTGTAGAACATTTTTTCAGCCTTGTTTTACATTTTTAGCAGCAGAATATCATAATTTGCACCCTTTGTATTTTAAATTTTATTAGTTTATTTATTGCAGCCGTTTGATCACATCCACGTCTGCTCAAAATATCAATTTAAAAAAAAAAAAAACAAAAAAAAACCATAATTTTAAGCAAATCAAATCTTAAGGAAATAGAACCAAAAAAGTAGATATTTTAACCCTCCAGACTCAAATCTCAGTCCTTCCTTATTTCCCTTTATTTATTTATTTTTAAACTATTACCCTTCAATTAACAAACAAACCCAATCAGATTAAATTAAAATTCCACTAAAATTTGCTTCACAGAGAGGAGTCATCACAGATTCACATCCAATAAAATAAAATTGAAATTCAAAGCCACAAACATTATTTAATTTTATTTTGTTTTAATCTTTAAAAAAGCACTAAAATGAACAAGTACTGATAGAAGGAAAGAAAAGGATAGTCAACCTGGGAATTGAGTTGAAAAATGCCAAAAGGATCGAATTGCCCTGTAAATAATTAAACAACCCCTCTCTCTGCAGATTTTAAGCTGCTTGTTTTGCAAAACTGGCCACTTTAATTTCTCCTCCGCCACCTCCGGCCGCCGTGAACAGAGATAATGGCGCCATTATGGGCGGCGGCGGCGGCGGCGAACTGGTGGTTGGGATGGGGCACAGAAAATGGGTTGTATTGGAAAAAGGGATCATTAAAAAGGTGAGAGGGATGATTAAATTAGAAAAGTGGGTTTGTTGTTGATAGTATTGGTTTTAAGCATCTTCGAGGGTATATGCGTCAGTCAGGGCAGGGAAACGGGCGACTTGTCGCATCGGTCACTTCTGTTCCCCATTTATTTTGATTCCAGTGGAGAAAATAAATGGGCTTCTGAGGGTCGGCCGGTCATCCCGCTACCCGACCCCCTTTGGGTTCTGTAATTTGCGAGACACAACGTGATTACCTCCTCACATGCGCCATCTCAAACTCACCAAACGTAACTTATTATTAAAATGAAATATAGAAGGAAATTTGAAAAAAAAATCCTAAAATAATAAGTGAAATGAATTAGGGAAATATTGTAGGGATTTGATTGGGATGGTAGATTTATTATTTTTTTTTAATTTTTAATTTTGTCTATTTTACCATGGTCGAATCGACCATGTTTTTTTTTCTTTTTTCCTTTCCCTTTTAATTGATAAAACATATTTATTTTTATTATTATATTTTTATACTCTTCCTTTTCATTTCGTTTTTCTAACAAAAAAAATTATCCTTGTACTTTCTAACACTAAAAAAAATTATCTTTGTTTCATCATTAACTTGTTGGAGTTGGTGCTCTAAATCTCGTAGGGTTCTATAGTTTGTAAATGTATTGAATAAACTTATTATTTATTTAATAAAATATTTGATATTTTATTCAAACTCATTGTCTATTTAATAAAATAAATTATATCTTATTCATATTTTAGTTGCATTAACTACAAACCAATAAACTAACATCTAAGGTTATTTTGTAACTTAAACACGTATGTAGAGAAATACAGGTGGATCATGTTTAAGTGATAACCTAAATAGTCTGTAGTAGATGGATAAGGTTGGGTCCCTTATTCTAGTGACGCTACAAGTATGACCCATTTTGTAGGTGTTATAATTGTTGTAAATTGCTACAAATGATCTGATTCTGATCATTCTATACAAAAAAGTTTGTATAAGACCGGATCACGGAATGTTTAGTCTCGTTATATAACACTGTTCATAATATAGACTTACATCTCACTAAGATGACTATAAGTAACATGACCTGAATCCTGAGTGAGTCGTGAACTTATGCCTATGAGGGCAGTTCTTTAATTTATATGGGTGAGAGTGGCCAGATCGTCAACTCAACAAGCCTACCATTAAGGGATTCGTCTGATTGGGGAGATGGGAACACAACTATACAAGAAGGAATTCATCATTTCCCTGAGGTCGGGGTAAGTAGATAAATTGCTCCCCTGAGGGTTGATTTTGGACCTTGAACAATGTGGCGCCACACCCTCTCCTAGCCTGAGAGGAGTTTAGTCATAGTTAGACTATGATCATTGTTCATTAGAGGGATCCGTGGTACTTAAAGAGTTAGATGTAATTATAGGGATAAAACGGTAATTTTGGCCTAGTTGTACTTACGAGCAATTTGTGTAGGGTCATCGTACTATTCATCTAACTTCTTAAGTACTATTGATCCCTCTAATGAATAATATATCATAGTCCCACTATGACTAAGCCCCTATAGGGCCAGGAGAGGGTGTAGCACCACATTGTTCAATACCTGAAATCAACTTTTAAAGGAGCAATTTATCTACTTATCCCTGCTTCAAGGAATGAGTGAATTCTATATTGTGTAGCTGAGTTCCCAACTCCCTAATCAGACGAATCCCCAAAATGGTAGGCTTGTTGAGTCGACAATCTGGTCACTCACACCTATGGAAATTAAAGGACCGCGCTCATAAGCAGGAGTTCACAACTCACTCAGGATTAACGTCGTGTTACCTATGGCAATCCTAGCGAAATGAAAGTCTTAATTATGAATGGCGTTATATAACGAGACTAAACATTTTGTGGTCTTGTCTTATACAAACTCCTTTATATAGAATATCCTCACTCGTATGTCCTAATACATGAATGATCAAGATTAGATCATTTGTAGCACTTTACAACATTTGTAATACCTACAAAGCGGGCCATACTCGTAGTGTCACAAAGATAAAGTACCCAGTCTTATCCATATACTATAGACCATTTAGGTTATCACTTAAACACGATCCACTTTTATGTATCCACATACATGTTTAAGTTACAATGATAACCTTAGATGTTAGTTTATTGGTTTTGGTTAATGCAACTAAAATATCATATATTTTATAGACAATGTGAATAAAATATCAAATATTATAAATCACTGAAATGTTTGTTCATACAAGGTTTACAAACTATAGGACTCTACGAGATTTAGGATATCAACCCCAATAATTACACCAATTGATGTAATATTGAGTTGTATCCCTATTGAATTGCCTAATCAAAAACCCGTTGCAGTAAACCTTTTACGATAGTGTCATCACACTACCAAATTTGCAACTTTTTCATACCAATTTGCAGTTTTCAAGTCGATGTCATACAGTAGGGGTTCAATATTGCACTCTGATGGGTCATTCTGTTGGAAACCAAATTGTCTAATCACCCTATTAGGAAGATGTCACTCACGATGTGAAAATATATTAGAGAACTTATCATTTGCCATGTGTCTTGACCATTTGTATAAAAATTGGGCAAAATGTCCATGACAGCTTTATATGATAATCTGAAACATAACATGTTATATTAAAAATATTAAAGACAAGTACATGAAAAATAATATACAAATTCAATTCGGTCTAGTATTCATGTACCTGATCAGGTTAAAGTAGATCAAAATATATATGTTGGCCCTAAATCTCGTAGTGTCCTATAGTTTGTAAACTTTGTATGAACAAACATTTATGTGATTAATAATATTTGATATTTTATTCACTTTGTCTATAAAATATATGATATTTTAGATGCATTAACCACAAACCAATAAACTAACATTCATGGTTATCGTTGTAACTTAAACATATATGTGGTGTCATACAGGTGGATCATGTTTAAATGATAACCTAAATGGTTTGTAGTATATGGATAAAGCTAGGTACCGCTTTTTTATCCTGGTGACACTACGAATATGACCCGCTTTGTAGGTGTCACAGATGTTGTAAAGTGCTACGAATGATCTTATCCTGATCATTTATGTATTGGACATGTGATAACTGGTAGAAATACAAGTTATTTATATCATCTTACTTAGAATATGCGGCAATAGAAAGGAAAATTTGTGTCAAACATATTAAAATTGGCTTAGAAATGCAAAGATTGCAAAGTATCGGAAACACACCCGTTGACCTCATTATAATGGCAAAAAGGATGTCCAAATCTTTATTTTGCAGGTAACATGCGATGATTGCTCGTGGACAAAAAGAACAACGCATTCTCGGGGATTTCTGAAATTGTATCACCGCATGCGACGATTGCTCGTGGACAAAAAGAGCAGCGCATTCTCGAGGATTTCTGAAATTGTACAACTTTTCTGATGTACGACCTGAAAAATTGAACGTGGAGCAGAGCGAACATTCCCACAAGCCTCGATAGGAAAAAAAGTAACTTTTCAGAGCGGGACCACTAACACAAGAAGTGCTAAAGGCTATAAATAGCAACATTAATACTCAGCATAAAGAGAAGAAGCACATGGAAAAAGAGACGAAAAGAAGTTTTGTGCAAAGGACATTCTTCCCTCGTGAACTCTCCTGAGAAGGAAGTTCTCCACCTCATTCCTCCATCACGCCGGCAAGCAAATAGCTCTGATCGGGATCTGTGCCAAGACATCGACATGCTGCTCTCAATTGTTCTTACTTTCCGTTCATCGATTGTTGTTCATTTTATGTCTTTCATTCACATCTCTATAACAAACGCTTTATCTTTACCAATTAATATCATTATCATGTTCATCTTCATCTCTCTATTCATCTTAACGCATTCATCTTCCATTTTTCTCACCATGAGTAACTAAACCTCCAGGGTGTGGGGGAAGGATTGAGCGAGTAAGTCAATCCATGTTGAAGAAGTCAGCTAAGTTTATTTAACGCATGCTCAATGACATCTTCATCTGCGAGAGCAGAAGTGAAGATGCTAATCAACCTCTTGAAAGAAGATTGATAGAATACGTTAACTAAAGCAAGAAGTATTTCTAGAGATGGAACAACCTTGCATTCATAAACATTCATCCCTGATCATTATAGAGATATGGTGACGTAGGCGATCGCCGAGAGGTGTAAGCCAAGGGAAGACGAAATCTTAGTTGCATCCTCAACAGGATTGACAAACTCGGTCTCGCTCTGATTTGATCCACAAGACTTACCATCGCATTCCCTCACACACACTTTGCACAACTTCATATTTATTTACCTGTTTATTCATTTATCATCGCATTTTACTTTTTCAGCACCTCATAATTTTAATTTTATTACGGTCGCATATATCACATCATTGTCGCATTAGCATCGCAAATCCCCGTGTTCAACCTTGGATCACTCTAAGAAACTTGTGATAGAATTATACTTGGGTTTCATCGCAAGAAAACTTGTGACACACATACATTACATCAACGCATTAATTGGCATTCTACAGTGAATTTTGTAGCATCACATATATTATCAGGTAGCGTGATTAAGACATCGCATATCATAATTATTGAGGTGGCATTCCATTGCACAATAACATGCGAGTGGGGATATTCTATACAAAAGAGTTTGTATTGAAGGATCTCATATCTCAGAGTTCCATGAGCGCGTTCTGATCGCTCCGATCTCACCGTCACCGAAATACAAATATTATACATTCAACACATATAGTTATGAAAATAAACTTTAATTAACGACATGTTATGAATAAGATAAACAACAAGGGAGAGAGTTCCATACTAGTTGAAGACAGTTTTCACACTTCGGAACTCCAACGCAGCAGAAAACCTCTAAGTGATCTACTAATGCCCGACGGAAACGTCGACTGCAGCAGCACGATCAACGCGAACTCACGACCGCAACGGGGACGACATCACCACTAATGAGCCCTAGGTATTCTCGGAGTGAAAACCCAAAGGGTGGGCTTGGTGAATTTGGTAGAGGAAGAAGAATACACGAATTGTGTAGGTGATAAGCAAGTGGGAGAGCAAACGACGTTATCGCATAGCGGAAGTGCTTTATCGACTAGATGAGCTACACGATCGTGTAGGATTTGTTGAACGATCGTTTAGTTAAATCGGCACATTATACGATCGTTTAGAGAAGCTATCCGATCGTGTAGATGAGAGTGTCCGATCGTTTAGCGCGAGGTGGACGATCATTTAGGCGGAGAAGCGACTATCGTATAGGCTCTTGAGTGATCGTTTTCTTTCACCAACGCGTGCTTCACAAATTCTTTTGGGCGAATTGACAAACGATCAATTGAACGATTCAAAATGAAAACATTTTTTATTTTAACTCATCGGTTACCATAACCGACGTTGTCCACTAACCCACGTCCGAACGTGATTTTGGCATGATTATCTTATAATTAACCAATTTAATTAAGTAATTAATATAATCATATTATATTTATATCCTATAGTTTGATATCACATATCTACTATAGTATTTTCTCCTCCACTTGATATAAATCATATTTATATCTAATTTCCATTAAAATAATGTATCTCATACATCTGCCAATTATATCATATATAATTAACCAGTCTAATTATATCATATATAATCGAACTTCCTCTTGTCAATTTGAACATTTCAAATTAACCCAAATACTAGTTCTCGACTTTATCTAAGCTACCTAAAGGACCTAATGAACCTGTGGCTTGAAACTCGAACGGTCCGTGAATAGTTGACTAAACTCTTTAGCCACGAGATCCACCATCCGTTAACTGTCAGGCATTCCACTAAAGACCAACAACTGAACTCTTCTTACCACAGATATATTTCTATGTCCATCGGATATAACCAATCATGAGTACGATGACCCTTCACAGATGCTCGTAAGTACAGCTGAGCCAAATTACCGTTTTGCTACTGTAGTTACATCTCACTCCTTACATACCATTGATTCATCTAATGAACAATACAACATAGTCCAACTATGTGTGAACACCTCTCGGGCCAAGAGAATGTGTGTGGAGCCTTATCGTTCAAGCCCTGGAATCAGCCCTTAAGAGAGTCATCTATCTACTTACCTCTGCCTCGGGGAAGGAGTGAATTCCATCTTGTGTAGCTGAGTTCTCAGCTCCTAAATCAGACGAATCCCCAAAATAGTAGGGTTGAATCGACGAATTGGTCATTTGCACCCATACAAATCAAAAGACCGTCCTCAATGGCAGGAGTTCTCAACTCACTTAGGATTAAGGTCATGTTACCTATGGTCATTCTAGTGAAGTGAAGTCTCTGTCATGAACGGTGTTATATAACGAGATGTTAACACTTCGTGGTCAGGTCTTATACAAACTCTTTGTATAGGACGCCTCCGCTCGCATGTTGATGCATTGTTTTATGATGTGGAAATGTGGATAAAATGCGATGGTGAAATTGCATTGAGCACTCAAGTTTCCTCAGCGGAATCCAAGTGTAAACTCCATTGAGTTTCCTGGTAAGTCCAGGGTCGAACTCAGGGACTTGTGAAAACAGGTTGCGTTGGTAATTTTTTTGGAAAACTTTGCGGTAATCAAAACAAATCAATAGTTGTTGAGGTTGTTGTTTGTGGTGATGAGAAATAAATAAATGCGGTGGATTTGAGAAAACTCGGATTACGTGATAGATGCACTGAGTATGCGGATGAACGGGTTGAGAAGGTATTTAGCTAGCGTTACTTGGGAATGCGTCAAACTACGTGATCATGCTACAACCATACACAATAGGTAATTTTTCAATGCAAATGCGATGCTCCTCAGTCTAGGACTCATGTGTTGAATGCAAAAGTGTACATAGAGCTTATTCCTAAGTCTCTACTCTTATCTTATGCGATGATGCAAGATGCATAAAGGCAAAGTGACATACACAATCATATCCTATCTCTAGGATGCATGCGATGCATTAATAGCAAACAATGCTTATTTCTAAGCTCATATCTCTTAATTATGCGTTCTAATCTGACTCTCCCGAGCCTAGATTCTAACCTGACTTTCCTAAGCCTAGATCCTATCCTTAGACTACCCTCATGAGTATCTCTAATGGACGAATGAAGCATACATAATACAAGATAATTGCATAGAATGAAGATTCCCAGTTGTGCTAACTAAATGCTTCTCAACCCATTCAATAGATTTAGCTACTCATGCGTAAATAACAGAGAGTGAACAGATATAGAGAAGGAAATTCCATTTTTATAACTAAGTTTGAGTACAAAATAACAATGGAAATTAAAGGTAGAGAGCCTAGTAGCAATTCCTTTCTGGCCGAGGCTTTTACACTGTCAATCTCTATTCGGTTCCAAAGATATTCCTACTTCTGCAGGCGTCGACCCTCTCTTTGCTCTGGCAGCTTCCGGCGCTCTCCCAAACTTACCGGAACGATCTATCGGCACAACCTTCTTCTCTTGCGTCCGCCTTAAGGTAAAAGAAAATACAAGGACAAGGCTAAACTATAAACAGAACGGTGAACTCGAAAAACAGTTGAACCCCCTTTTTTTGAAGGATGCCTTTGATATTTATAGAACTTCCAAGGTGAAAGGCGGCTTCTCTCTCATGATTGTACAGATGGGACGACTCTAACTCCTGACTGATGTGCCAAATATTTATCACCAAAAAGATGAATATACTTGTTTGTTAGCGGCTGTCAACTTAATTCGGATTCAACTGTCATCAACTTTCTGTCCCATCGTGATTAATTATACCTTTCAACCAAATGAGCCCACCAAATTGCGCTGACCAAGATGCGACAATCCTTCTTGAGCAAATGTTTGCGAACACAATCACCGCAAAGCCTTGGGTAATGTTGCGCTCGACCGATGATTTCCTATGATCGTAATTTCTGCCTTGCGTCAACGCGTATTCTGCATAAAAACACAAAAATCAACTGTTCCTATGCGATGAATGCATGCGGCCGCAATATAATAAACTTACTGCTTTTTAGACGCAATCTAACACATTTTATCAACGCAAGCCAGCATTGTTTAAGAACTTAGCACTACAATAACTTGCATTTTTATCCGTTATCACATTTTCCCAACACGAATGATCAGGATCAGACCATTTGTGACAAGTCACAACACTTGTGACCATTCCACAAAGCGACCCACATCCACAGCGTTACCAGGATAAGGTTTCTTTCCTATATCCATATACTATAGACCATTTTGATTATCACTCAAGACATGATCCACTTGTATGTCACCACATACATTCTTGAGTCACATACAGATAACCATGGATTTTATGTTTATTGGTTTGTGGTAAAGCAAATAAAACAAGTAACTGAGCAAAAATACAAGATGTGAAGTAAATATCATATATTAACAACACAAGCATTCGTACAAACTATTTACAAACTATAGGACATGAGACTTTAGGCATTTTCTCCAACAGTATGATCTTGCATACAACTGATGATCGGTGAATAGATTAATCGTATAAAACATTAGGATCAATCGATCCTGGGTTTAAAGCCATGATCTATAAGAAAAAAAAATTCCCAAGTAAAACATACAAATAAATTAGAACTTAAACAATAAATTATAATAAAATATTAATTACACAATAAAAATTTGTAACTGTCTTGTGCTCGTCTTTGTAGCAAATGACAATTCCTCCTATGTGACCCAACTGATTACAAAATTCACACCGTACTTGAGCACCCAATTATGTTCAGTTTATCTCAATATTTACTCACTCAGTATCACAAATATATTCTAAACAAATTGTTGATTACTGGAAAAAAATTATTACCATGTGTATTTATGTGATGCTTCAAAGTAGCTCTTATTTCTTCTCTTATTTTTCAAAATAGTTTACGCATTTTTAAAATGTTGTTTGAGCAAAACTTTTATCGGGAACATTCGAGCTCCTTTGAAAACTCAATTGATGCACTTTGATAGATTTTTCATCATCCATCCATACCCGAACCTTTCATCACGTGCTTGAGTCCATTGTTGAATACCAATATTGTTTTAAAAAACACATATAACTCCGATTTATTATTTTCATGTCCTCAATGACCTTATTAAACTTTCGAATGTGAAATTGATATCCGACATGATAAACACGATTATTTAATGTATTGAATTTGTATTTTTTTTTTAAGTTGCTAATAATAAGTCACAAGCAGTATCGATGGTAACATTTTGGTTTCATCTAACCATTTTCTAGATTATTCACTACTGAAATGATATCAACAAGTCGATCCAAAATTAAACACAACTCTTCGGGTGTAACAATTTCTCTCAGATATTTCAAAAACCATACCCATTAGTCCACAAACTCCTAATATACAATGACAAATGCAAGAGGAAGAAGGTGAAGGAACCACTGAAGGTCCTTGAGAGGAAACAGGATCAAACTCAAACCCAAAATTTACAGAATATAAATTTTACAACAAACATGCAGAAAATTTGTGCATTTAATTAAAATACAACATGCTTGGAATAAATTGCAGAAAAGAAAAAATGGTTTAGAAACCCTTACTTTTGAAGAATCGTTCTTTAAGAAGAATCCCTCAATTAAAATGACATTATCACGATGGAAACCTTTGTATTCTCTAAGTCAAAATCCAGGAGTTTTGTGTGTGCTCTGGCTATTTTGGAAGAAGGAAAATTAGAGAGAATAGATCAGAGGAAGAGAGGAGACGATTGGAACTTACAGAACATGTAAATTTTCTTTAGGAAGAATAAGATGAATAACCACCTTCTCCAAAAACCAAGCTTTCCACTGATGTAGTAGATAGAAAAGAAGGAGAGAGTTGTAAAATTGTTTTTCAAATTATAAGATTAATAAATAAAATAATTTTAATAAATACTTTAATATATATATATATATATTTATATGATAACTACTTTATCATATAATATATATTAAACTATATGTTAATATATAATTTGATATTGTATTCAATACAATGTAACATATAGTTTAATTCTTCCAACTACGATATTTAATATAAATTCAATTTATATTAAATTTAATATTTAATATAAATTCAATTTATATTAAATTTAATTATATGAATCCAATTCACATAATTAATATCCAAATCATATTCAAAAATTCAATTTCTCTAAAATAAAATTAACATTATACTGTATCAAATACATTATAGTAATTATATTATATATAATTAAATTAAAATAATTATATCACATATAGTTAATTCCCTCGATCAATTTGAACAATTCAAATTAATCTAAAAATTGATTCTCATTAATTTCCCTTGAGCTACAAAGGAGACCTTATGGACTTATAGCTTGAAGCTCCAACACTACGTGAATAATTAATTAAAATCCTTTCATTAAACTTTTAATTAAATTATTCATCATTTGTTAACTATTAGACACTCCACTAAAGACCAATTATTGCACTTTTCGCACTACAAATATATTTTTGTGTCCATTGTGTTGGGGTTGATACCATAAATATCGTAGGGTTCTGTAGTTTGTAAATACTTATATGAATAAACCTTTTGTGATTTATAATATATGATATTTTATTCACTTCAATATATGAAACACGAGATATTTTAGTTGCATTAACCACAAACCAATAAACTAAGATCTAGGATTATCGTTGTAACTTAAACATGTATGTGGAGACATATAAGTGGATCGTGTTTTAAGTGATAACCTAAATGGTCTGTAGTATATGGATAAGGAGGGATACTTTATCCTAGTGACACTGTGAATGTGACTCGCTTTATAGGTGTTACGAATGTTGTAAAGTACTACAAATGATCCGATCCTGATCAATCATGTATTATACATGCGAACGGGGATATTCTATACAAAGGCGTTTGTATAAGACCGGACCACGAAATGTTTAGTCTCGTGACATTATGTAACGACGTTCATAATGAGATTTTCATTTCACTGGGATAACCATAGGTAACATGACCTTAATCCTGAGTGAGTTGTGAACTCATGCCTATGAGGGTGGTCATTTGATTTGCATGGGTGAGAGTGGCCAAATCGCCGATTCAACAAGCCTACCACTTTGGGGATTTGTTTAGTTGGGGAGTTGGGAACTCACCTACAAAAGATGGAATTCACTCCTTCCTTGAAGCAGGGGTTAGTAGATAAATTGCTCACTTAAGAGCTGATTCTAAGGCTTGAATAACTCCCTCTACTACTTGAAAATAACTCCCTGAGAGCCAATTTTCAAATTTAATTTTAATAATATCAACTAATTTAATATAATTAAAATTAAGTCATATATTATATCTCATATAATACATAACTTATAGTTTATATTATATCACGTATAATATAAGTTATAGTTCATATTCTCTCTTATAACCTATAGTTTTAATATGAATCATATCCATGTTAATTTTAAGCTATAGTTTTTATGTGAATCCCATTCATATAATTAATATTGAATCATATTCAAATTTTTATTTCTCTCATTAAACTTTATATTATAATATATCAACATACATTATATTATATTAATTGTATCTCATACGATTAATTCTCTTTAATTAATTTGAACAATTCAAATTAAACTAAAATTAATTGATTCTTATTAATTCTTATTGAGCTAACAATGGATCTTATGGACCTACAGTTTAGAAGCACCAATGACACAGGATTAATTAATTAAACTTTTTAATCAAATTAATCCTCATTCATTAATTGTCGGTCACTACACTAAAGACCAACAACTGCCAATAGTGTGTTGATTTTTCACAAATTACTCGTAAGCACATCTGGGTCAAAATTACTATTTTACTGTTGTAGTTACTGTTAGGATTGGTGTCATAATTCTCTTGGTAGTCTCGTAGTTTGTAAACACTCTGTAACTATATTGTTATTAATAAAATAAATAAAATAAGTGTTATTTTATAAGCATTTACTCAATCTAATAAACTAAGATAAGTGGTTATTTTATGTAACTTAAGCCTGTATATGGAGACATACAAGTGGACATGCCATAAGTAATAACCTAAATGGTCTGTAGTATAAGGATAAATGAGGGATACCTTATCCTTGTGACACCATGGATACGACCCGCTTTGTAGATGTTACAAATGTTGTAAAGTGCTACAAATGGTCTGATCCTGACCATTCATGTGGAGACATGCAAGCGGGAGTATCCTATACAAAAAGTTTGTATAAGACCGGACCACAAGATGATTAGTCTCTTTATAAAATGCCACTGATAACTGAGACTTACATTTCACTAGGATGACCATGGGTGACATAACCTTAATCCTAAGGAAGTTGGAAACTCCTACTCATGAGGGTGGTTCTTTGATTTGTATGGGTAAGAGTGGCTAGATTTCCAACTTAACAAGCCTACCATTTTGGGGATTCGTCTGATTGGGGAGCTAAGAATTCAGCTACACAAGACGGAATTCACTCATTCCCTAAAGCAGGGGTAAGTAGATAGATTGCTCCCTTGAGGGCTGATTTTGGGTCTTGAACATAATGGCCACAACCTTTATTTAGAAGAAAGGACCCAGTCATAGTAGACTATGACTGATGTTCATTAGAGAAATCAGTAGTACTTAAGGAGTTAGATGTAACTACATGGGAAAAACGGTAAATTGGCCCAGCTGTACTTACGAGCGATCTGTGAAGGGTTATCGTACTGTTAATTAGTTGATATGGACACAGAAATATATCTATAGTGAGGAGAGTGCAGTTGTCGGTTTTTAGTGGAATGCCGAGCAGTTAACAGATGGTGGATCCCATGACTAAAGAATTTAGTCAGTTATTTATGTATCGTTTGAGTTTCAAGTTACAGGTCTATAAGGTCCCCTTGGTAGCTCAATGGATTTAAGTTGAGAATAAGATTTTGGGTTAGTTTGAAGTGTTCAAATTAACAAGAGGGAATTATAATTAAATAAGTTCAATTATATGTGATATAATTGGTATAATGTATTAGATACATTAATTGGAGGAATTAATATAAATATGATTTATATTAAATACCATAACTGTCACACCTCGCCCCAGATCATCCTCTTAGCCTAAAGAAGGGCGTGACTGCAGCAGTTATCAACCCTTAGGCTGAATCTTACTGCCTAAAAACTCTTGCGGAATAACTCTAATACCAAATACAAATTATATGCAACGGGACGGCTGTAGGCCCACAATTTATTAACTTAGAAACTTAATATGTTTAGAGTATTTACAACATTAGATTTACAAGTCCCAAAACCCACAAACCCTAGTCTCTATATGAACAATAGTAACATGTGTACAATATTAACAGTAACCACCTAGCAAACGATTACAAGTCTTTTCGTCCTTTAGTGGCAGAGAAGATACTAAGCTGTCTTCAGAGGATTTGACCGCTACCTGTGGGGGGGGAGTGGGACAAAAATATTTGAAAACGGGGTGAGCTTACGCCCTGTGAGTGACCGAGAAAACATAGTAAATTCTCATGCATAATTTCAGAAAATAGTTTTATCTGAAATATAAACTTTTGCAGCATAAATATTTTCCAAGCGTAAATTATATAAAGCTGTTTTAAACATAAAACAGTAAAATCATTTCTCAAATCAAAGTACTGTATAACTGGTAAAATAATCTCAACACCAACTACTAGTCCAGAGAGAACTCTTTTGCTCAATCTCTGACTTTATTCACCTGTGTCCACATTAGGTACTACTACTTAGATACCTTCTCCTTGTACTTCAGTATCGAGCTACTAGGATACCTTCTCCAACGTACTTCAATATCCCGTTGGCTTGGTACCTTCTCAAACGTACTTCAGTACCAATAGATACCTTCTCCTTGTACTTCAGTATCTAGTTGGGTGGTGCCTTCTCCTTGTACTTCGGCATCGCATTTTACCAAAACTATTTATAAACAACTTTTCTCTTTAAAGCATGTACAGTATAACACAGATACAACATAGCTGTAAAGATTGTAACGCATGCTGGATAAAATCAACATATGTAAATAACTTTTCAACAATAAGCATGCATTCACAACACAATTCAGATCTTGCTTGGAAACCACTTTATAAAACTAGTAGGCATGAGAATTATTTTTGAAAACATGCTTTCTGTAAATGTTGTAATCAAAACAGTTTAAAAACGTTTTAGTTCGAAAACATTTTAGCCACTCACCTCGAACTCTTAGGAACTTTTCACTCTAATAGATCCTCGGGTCCCTTTTTCACCCCTAGAATCCAGATTCAATTTAAAACTTAGATTACTCATAGTTCTGAACCTTATTTGGAAATACTTCTTTCTACAAACTTATTCTAAAATGTCTAAATCTCAATGATCTCACTCTCAACGATCTCGCTTCAACGATCTCGCTCTTTAGATATTGCGAATTGTTTGTCTCCGTGCAACTTCTACATGTTTTTTTCCAGATTTTTCCCAAAATAATTTTCTATATTTTTCTCAGTTCTTCAATCCTTTCTTCATCCATAACGCATTTCACGTAACTTCTCTATACTTAGCCGAAATTTCCCAAACTCAATTTCCATATTTTCTTTTTCAAATCCCCATTCCTTCTTCACCATTTCACACTAACTTTCTCGTCAACCTACTTATTATACAAATTTCATTACAATTTTACCAATTAAAGCTCAACTTAATTTATTCAAAGAAAATCTACTTAACACTTAGAAATTTTCTTCCCATTAACTTATGATTTAACTTTCACTTAGTTAATTCCTTTTATCACTTGCTTAAGTAAGGAAAATAGAAATTCGGGTTTCACAATAACATAGAAAAAGAACTATGGTTTATATGGTTGATATGATGAAATATTAAAACTATAGGTTATAAATATAATATGATAAGTTCGTTATCAAATTTATGTATAATATATTAATTATATGATGATTATTCTTTTCCTTTAAAAACCGAATTGAGTTGGAGGTTTTTAAAACGGTTATGGTAACTGTGAGATAAATGGAAAATCGTTGTCCAAAATCAAGTCGATGATTCATTTCGGATTGATTTCATAGAAAAGGCTATCGAGTAAAGTAGTTTTACTAAACGATAGCATAGAGAGACTACACGATCGAGTTTCGAGTTTACTATACGATAGTTACTCGATTACTCATTGATACACGATCGAGTAGAAAGGTCTATACGATAGGCTTCATCTTACTAAATGATTGAGTATTTCATCTATACGATAGACTTCATCCATATCCCACTTACTCGATCGTCTACTAGATCGTTTACCTCCTCCTTTCCTCTATCCAAAGTCATGCAGATCCCACAACTCCTGGATTTTCACACCGAGAATACCAAGGTAACTCTTATGGTGGTGTTTTTATTCTGTTCGAATGTTGAAGATCGATTTGGACTCGATAGTGATTAAGGTTTCTTCAGTTCGTGCTGTTGGCTATTCTGATCAGTGTGTTCCAGTTCGTGTTGTTGAACCAGTTCCTGAACAATCGAGGGATACTTGAAGAAAATTTCTTCAAAGGTTTGCATACTCTATCCCTTGTTCATTCTTTTAAATAAGCACCCTTGTCATTTACTTAATTATGCATAATCTGTTCTCTTAGACTATAATGTGTTTGTGTTATTTCTCGATGGGATTTGGAACAATCCACTTCCGCTCACTGGATTTCTTGTTACATCTAACTTCTTAAGTACCACTGGTCCCTTTAATGAACAATTAGTCATTGTCCCACTATAATTAGACCCTTCTCTGGCCAGT
Source organism: Benincasa hispida (assembly GCF_027475165.1). Classification (NCBI taxonomy): domain Eukaryota; kingdom Viridiplantae; phylum Streptophyta; class Magnoliopsida; order Cucurbitales; family Cucurbitaceae; genus Benincasa; species Benincasa hispida. The sequence goes on from NC_143487.1 coordinate 952,582, forward strand.
GAGAGGGTGAGGTACCTCGTTATTCAAGACCTGGAATCAACCCTTAAGGAAGCAATTTATCTACTTACCCTAACAACGAGAATGAATGAGTTCCTTCTTGCATAGTCGTGTTTTCAACTCCTTGTTTGGATGTATGTCCTACAGTATCGTAGTTTTATGTTGGTTGAATCGATAGTTGATTAATTTTATATTACTTGTGCAGTAATCCATTAACATAAGATCCAAGGTTATCTTATGTAACTTGAACATGTATGTGATGACATGCAAGTGAATCATGTTTAAGTGATAACCTAGATGATTTGTACTATATGGATAAGGTTGGGTGTCTTATCTTGGTAACATACTGATACGATCCGCGGTTATAGTTGTTACAATTTTTGTAAAGTACTACAAATGATCTGATCCTGATCATTCTTGTGGAGACATGTGAGTGGGGTTATCTTATACAGAGTTTATATAAAGACCGAACCACAAAATTTTAAGTCTCTCTTTATAATGCTGTTTCCAGAAGAGACTTACATTTCACCAGGATGATTATAGGTGACTTGACCTTAATCCCGAGTGAGTTGTGAACTCCTACCTATGAGAGCGATTCTTTGATTTGTATGGATGAGAGTGGCCAGATTCGTCGACTCAATAAGCATACCATTTTGGGGATTCGTTTGATTAAGAAGTTGGGAATAGAGCTATAAATGAAGGAATTCACTCATTCCCTTGCTCCCTTAAGGACTATGACTGCTCTCTCCTGGCTCGAGAGAGGTTGTTCTATTAGAGAGGGATCAATGGTACTTGAGGAGTTAGATGAAACTACAGAGGTAAGACGGTAATTTGACCCAACTATATTTACGAGCAATTTGTGAAGGGTCAACACACTGTTGATTGGTTATATCCAATGGACATAGAAATATATCTATAGTACGAAGAGTTTAGCGGTCGTTCTTGTTGGGAATGATGTCCTAAATCTCCTTGTAATATCGTAGTTTGTAAACTCTATATAAACATATTGTTATTAATAAAATAAGTGTTATTTTATAAACATATACTCAATCCAATAAACTAAGATCTGAGGTTATTTTATGTAAATTTAAACAAGTATGTAGAGACATACTGGTGGATCTTATTTAATGATAACCTAAATGGTCTGTAGTTGATGAATAATGTTGTGTACCTTATCCTGGTGACACTATGGATACGACCCGCTTTATAGGTATTACAAATATAGTAAAGTTCTACAAATGATCTGATCCTGATCATTCGTGTGAAGACATACGAGTGGTGGTATCCTATACAAATAGTTTATATAAGACCAAACCACAAAATGATTAGTCTCTTTATATAACACCGTTCAGGGCAGTTCTTTGATTAGTATGGGTGAGAGTCGCCAGATTGCCAACTCAACAAGCCTACCATTTTGGGGTTTTATCTGATTGGGGAGCTGAGAACTCAGCTACACGAGAAAGAATTCACTCATTCTCTGATGTAGGGACAAATAGATAAATTGATCCCTTAAGGGTTGATTTCGGGTCTTGAAGATAGTGGCCACACCCTCTCTTGGCCAGAGAAGACTTAGTCATAGTGGGACTATGACTTATTGTTCATTAGAGGAATCATTAGTACTTAAGGAGTTAGATGTAACTAGAGGGGCAAAACAGTAATTTGACTCAATTGTACTTACGAGCAATTTGTGAAGGGTCATTGCGTTATTGATTGGTTATATCCAATGGACACAAAAATATATCTGTAGTATGAAGAATGCAACTGTCGGTCTTTAGTGGAGTGTCTGACAGTTAACAGATGGTGGATAATGTAATTAAAGAGTTTAATTAATTATTCACATATCATTTGAGCTTCAAGCTACATGTCCATAAGGTCCCCTTGGTAGCTCAAAAAGATTATGTTGAGAATCAATTTTTGGTATAATTTGAATTGTTCAAATTAATAAGAGAGAGTTTAATTAAATATGATATAGTTAAATTAAATCAATTATATATTATATAATTGATATAATGTATTTGATACATTAATTGGATAAATAAATATTTAAATGAGATTCAAATAGTTATTAATTTAATATAAATATGATTTATATTAAATACCATAAAATAAAGAAAAAGAAATATAGTTTATATTGTATGTGATACAATATTAAAACTATAGGTTATAAATATAATATGATAAGTTGGTTATCATATTTATTTATATTATTTATTATTTCGAATAATAATTCTTTTCTCAAAAAAACTATCTTAGTGGGTGGTTATGAAATTTGATGGCAATTGAAATAAAATGAAGAAAGTTTTTCATTTTACAACTAAGCCTAATACCAAAAAGAGAACAACAAGATCGCAAAGGAGAGACTATATGATAGTCTACACGACAAACTCAGGGCATATACGATAGGCTCTTTGTCTATGCAATAATAGAGTGGCTATGCGATAGTCTACACGATTAGAAGACCTTTTGCTATGCGATAGCCTAAATGATTGAGAAATTTGCTATGCAATAGTGCTTCTTCTTCGATCGTCTTCCTCCTCCAAACTCACAAATATCTTCTTAATCAAAATAGTCAGAGCACACCACTCCTGAGTTCTCACTCTGAGTATATCAAGGAATCCGAGTGGTAGTGTTCCTGTTGGTTCGAGGACCAAATTGTTGTTCAAGAGAAGTGTTCGTGACTTATTCGAAGCGTTTGTAAACAAGTTTGATCGAGGGATAACTTGAAGAACGGTTCTTCAAAGGTATAATTGATGACGAAAATTTAGATTACCAAATCGTCAAGGACTTAATAACTAAAATTAAGTTAACGCAATATGCGATGCATGTTCTAAATGTATGCGTTGATTATCACGTGTCGGTGGTCATGCGTTGGAGTGAACTATGCGTTAACGAATGTACTCGATGACCATGCGTTCCTGTCATAAGTTTTCTTGCGCTCACGCCAAGTATAATGCGAACGCAAGTTTCTCGGGTGATCTGAGGTTGAACTCACGAACTTATAACTAAATCCTATATGGTAATGTGTATGCGGCGTTTGAATAAAAGAATGATTGAGGGATTGTTAAGCTAACACTACTCGTACTCCTAACTAACAGACAACGTAATGAGAATATGCATGAGAGGTAGAGGCACAATAACTATTGACAGGAAGTAAATAGATGGAAAAATAGATAAAATGTGGAGATGTCTTCACTGCAACATTGAGCTTGACCGCAAGGGCAACCTCAACCAACGCAAGCTATGTTGTCATGCTATACACACTTGAGCCTAATTCTAGGACGTATACGATGTATATGTGATAGTGTCGAGAAGCCTATGCTTGTCTAAACCTCCATAACCCGCTCACGTGCTCTCGCCGCATGAGCGTAATGGTCGCATACCACCATATCCTACTTCTAGACACATGCAATATCTTATCCGTAAGGTGCATACGTTGTATGATAGCAAACAGAGCTTATCTCTAAGTTCTCCATTCTTGCTTATACGTTCTAATCCGCTCTCTCGAGTCTTAAATTTGGGTTTTAGACTACTCTCTCAAGTATGCCTAAATGATGAATGATGCATTCATAAGACAAGGTAACCACATAAACTTGGCTAACGTAAGATTATTCCCGATCTCTAGTGAATACTTGCTTAATGCAACCAACCACTTACCCTCCCGGGCAATTAGTTGTTGCTGACTTTACTTATAGACAAGCGTTACTTCCGCCTATAGACAGGCATTACTATAGCTTCACACTAAACAAATAAGATTTTCTCACACACTCAAGCAACGCACACCTCTCGGTGGTTTGCTACATGCTTCATATCTCTAATCCACATGACTAAGTATGTGATACTCAAGCAATCTCACTAAGTGATGAAATAAAAGTTAAAGATGCTAAGTAAAGAATATGGAGATGGAATCGAAGGAAACATAGAAATGCATTGAACACATAATGTATTAATTCTTTAATTCCAAAATGTAATACAATACAATAGGAAAAGAAGAGAAAATGAAATGACCAGCTAGAAGCAATGTCTTGCTTCCAGCAGATGTGTGTCAAGGCTACCGGTGGTGCCATGGAAGGGTGGTGGAGCTGACTCTCTCGAGATCTAGCTCAAGTCAAAGGCTTTAGTTGTCACTTGGAATGGAAGAAGGAGATGAAGAACTCTCAAGCTTTTTTCTCACGCATTTGTCTGGATCGCAGGGATAACCCTGGATTATTTGAATTTCTGCTCATCGGCTTCTATTTATAGAGCTTGAATCGTTGACAGCATTAATGGACTGCTCTGATTCTGACATTCGTGGCACGTTAGTCCTTTTCTGAATCTCTGCTGCAAACGGCATGGTAGATAAAATGTCAACATCATCTTTTGATTTTCCCGAGATATGCATTGATGCGTTGATTCCACCAACCTTGCGTTGATCTATCTATTATACGTTATCGTGTAGCCACAATCATGCATTGACCGCATTCGCTTAATATCGCAACTCTACACGATGATCACAATCGCTTGACGATCGCAACTCCTATGCGATGGATGCATGCGGATGATTATCGCAACACCCATGCGTTGATCGAATGCATTCGGCTTTGCGATGGAGATTTTCTCTGCATGCGGTCGTCTGGCTTCCGCGTTTGCGTCCACTTCCTGCGTTAGCTACAAAAATAGACATTTGAACGCATAATAATGCATACTAATGGGTTAGCTGAGATTCTCAATGCTGAATGCCGCAAGCTTATTTTCTCATGAGTTCCAAACATAATTGTCGCATATTCTGCTTGACATCTCTCATAATTCTAAATAAAGGGCTTAAGATGACATGCATTTCTGCATGTCATCAATAATCTCTCAATCTTTGTATTTTATTTGAAAAGCATGTTGTAATTTATTTTGATTGTATAATCTTTTTGTATGACTGTAAATTCATACTTTAATCGAAATGGAATGTGGACGATCTGCTTCCGCTCAAGGAACTCCTCATGTTGAGTTTTTCTTCAGGTCTTTAGTGGAGTGATCGACAATTAATGAATGTTGATTAATTTGATTAAAATAGTTTAATCAATTAATCTCGTATCATTCGAGCTTCAATCTATAGGTTCATAAGGTCTCCCGTTAGTTCAATGAGGACTAATGATAATCAAATTAATTTTGGTTTAATTTGAATTGTTCAAATTAATCAAAGGAAATTAATTGGATGAGATACAATTAAATAATATATATAGATATATAATATAATTTTATGAGATAAATAAATATTTGAATATGATTCAAATATTAATTATATGAATATGATTCATATGTTAAAATTTAACGTGAATATGATTCATAATAAATTTATATATAATTTTATGAGAGAAATAAATATTTGAATATGATTTAAATATTAATTATATGAATATGATTCATATGTTAAAATTTAATGTGAATATGATTCATAATAAATTTATATATAATTTTATGAGAGATATAAATATTTGAATATGATTCAAATATTAATTATATGAATATGATTCATATAAAATCTATATGTTAAAATTTTATGTGAATATGATTTATATTAAATTCATTTAGTTTCATGAGAGAAATAAATATTTGAGTGTGATTCAAATATTAATTGTGTGAATGTGATTAATATAAAAATTATATGTTCAAACTAATATGAATATGATTCATATTAAATTTATATAGTTTGATGAGAACAGTTGTTATTCGAAATTATATGAATGCGATTTATATAAAAACTATAGGTTATATTATATGTGATATACTATAAACTATAGATTATATGTTATATGTGATATAACATATAGCTTAATATTTATATATATTAAGTTAGTTAATATGTATATTTTTTTATTATTTTATTAAAATTCAAATTTTGAATTTGAATTTTTAATTATTAAAGGGGAAGGAGTTTTAACTCCCGCGACCCCTTCAACTCTTAAGATCATGTAAAAGAAAGTAGAGGAAAAAAAAAAATTCTCTCTGATTTTCATCTTCTCTCTAATTTTCATCTTTTCCTCTCTTTGTTCTGTAGAAAACAATATTTCTAATAATCTCCCAGTTCTCTTCTCTTTCCCTCATTCCAAATTTAAGTGCAAGCCCACACCTCTACATGGTTCTCGTCCCTGAGAATAAAGGTGAAGATCCCTTGGTGGTGTCCGGTTGCGATATTCGTGAGATCGGGAGAAGATGATGTGAATTAGAGAGGAACACAAATAATTGGTCTTCAGTGGGTATGTGATATCCTAACCCTTCTTCTTCTCCTTGTACAGTAGAAAACATATTTAATTAGTTTTGTTTATCCTGTGTTTCTGTCCTCTAATTATTATTTCGTAAAATTAAAATTAGAACATGATTTCTTCCGCAATGGGAAATTTCAATCCCTTCACTCCCCACTTGGATGAATCCCCAAAATGGTAGACATGTTGAGTCAGTGAATCTGTTCACTCTCACTCATTCAGATCAAATATACATGTTTTAAGCTTATCAGATAACTTTGGGTCTTAGTGTTGGATCAATACCAACACACAGCGGAAGGGAATAGGATCCATAAGCATTCTAATTGATTAATTTTGGCATAAAAGAAACATGCTAAAACATAGTATAATGGGTTTCATGAACATACCTTGGTCGAACTCATTGAAGAACACCTTCTTCATCCGAATTTTTCAGCAAAAATTCAATCAATTCATCTTCCCTTTCTTCACTCCAATCTCTTCAATAAATTGCAGATTATCATTCAAAGAGATGTTCTACATGGGATGCAGCTCATGCTTGGAGTAAACCAAATGAAGAGATGGGTTCTTTGTAAGCTAGTTGAAGATGAACATGAAAAACCCATTTTCAATTTTGTGTAATTTTTCAATTTCCAAAATCTATTTTGATTTTAAAATCATATTTTATTTCTAAAATCAAAATTTATTAATTTTACAAATTAATTTCATAAATTAAATTTCTAATAAATTTAATAAATAATTATTTAAATAATTTAAATAATTCTAATTAATTTAATATCCAGTATTAAATTAAACTTTACACAAATTCATCTTTATATAGTTAAATCATATTTAAATTTATTTTTTCCAATTCTATTTGATTCTAATTTAAACGTTTTAAATTAACTTATCACTCTACTTTAGAGCTAATCCATTTCGAGCTAGTAAGGGGACCTCATGGACCTACAGATCATGGGCTCCAACGATACGAGATTATTCGGCTAAACTCATTAGACCGATCTAACCCTCATTCGTTAACTAATGGGTCACTCCACCAAAGCCCATAGCTGAACTCCCCTCACTGTAGATATATTATGATTCGATATAATCATGACTAGTAAGTTAACTCTTCACAGGTTGTTCGTAATAACGGCTGGGTCAAATCTCTGTTTTACCCCCGAAATTACCTATTATTTCTTAAATCCCCATTAATCCCCTAATGAAAATTTTTTTTGTGGTCCAATTACAAAATTGAGTCCCTCTCATACCAAATGAGAGGGCGAGATCCCTTGTTCAAGCCTCAGAATTAGCAATTAAGGGAACAACCTCTCTACTATCCCTAAAGTGGGTAGGAGTGAATTCCCTTTTGCACACTATGTCCCCAGCTATCTATCCGGTCTTACCCCTGAAATGACAGTCATATTGAGTCAGTGCTGTTGAGCCAACCCTCACCAATGCAAATCTAAAGGTGATCCAGAATAAACAAGAGTTCATAGTTAGCTCAGGATTAAGTTCAAGTTACCTAGGTCATCACTTTGAAATCGTCAATCTTAAACAGTAAACAACGTTATAAAATAAGAGTGACTCATTTCGTGGTTTGATCTTGTACAAACTCTTTTCCATAAGGACAACCCCACTCCTCATGTACAACATGAACGAATTAGGATCACTTCGTTTGTAGCACTTTACAACTCCTTGTAACAACTATAGAGCAAGTTGTATCCAATAGTGTTACCAGAATAAGGTACTCAACCTTATCCATGTACTATAGATCATTTTGACTATTTACTTGAACCTGATTCACCTTTATGTCTCCACATAAATTTCAAGTACTCATCCAATAGTCAAAAGAATTTTAGGTTTATTGGATTTCTATTCAAGCAATAGATCTATTCAATAATACCTTTATTGAATTTTCAGAATAAGCTCCATTGTTTATATACCATGAGTTTTAGGACATAAAACCCAACACTTAGTTTATTGGTTTTGAGTTAATGCAACTAAATGTCAAATAAAATAACAACTTATTTTATTGAATACATAATCTGTTTGTACAAATGAAATACAAACTATGAAACCACGAGATTTTGGGCGTAAAGCCCAACAGATTCCATGGCTTCATAAGGTGCATGACAATTAATAGCAAAACACTTGACCGCAACATTTCTTTGTCTTGACAAAATATTCCCTTATACAATTGGGTAACAACAACAACCACATGGGCTACAATTGGGTCGTATACTTGAATGTTATCTATTATATTCATATCCAAATCAATGAATATATATGAAGGTCTTATGTTCACAACCATCAAAGTCCAAATCCTTATATTCATTGTTTGTTTCTGTTCTAAAATCCAGTATTGATTGTTAGCCACCATATCTTCATCATCACAAAATAGTGAAACTGATTCAGAATTAGGGTCAATACATTGAGTTGGGTCTTTAAACTGACTAAAGGGTCGTGCATTTAAGTTTATATCCAACCCTATCCTACTCACATTTGTTGGATCGACACCAGCATGCAGCAGAAGAAATCAGGATCCATAAGCATTCTAATTCATTAATTTTGGTTGAAAAGAAACATGCTAAAAACGGAATTTAATGGGTTTCAAGAACATACCTTGGCCGAACCATTGAAATCTCCATTTTCAGCTGTAAAATCCTCCGAATCCTTGTGTAGACCACCACAATATCTTCCCTACTATCCTCTTGGTGCTCTAGATTGAGTTGTGAGACTCAAAATAAGCTGGAATCAAAGGGAATATGGAGAAAGTTCACTAAACTAACCCATTGAAGAATACCTTCTTCATCTGAATTTTTCAACAAAAATTCAGTCGGTTCTTCACCCCTTCCTTCACTCGAATCTCTTCAATATATTGTAACTCATGCTTGGAGTAAACCAAAGAAGAGATGGTGGGTTCTTTGTAAGCAACTTTGAAGATGACTTGAAAAACCCATTTCTTCAAGTTTGTGTGATTTTTCAATTTCCAAAAATTCAAAAAATGATTTGAAAATCATATTTTATTTCTAAAATCAAAATTTATTAATTTTACAAATTAATTGCATAAATTAATTTCCTAATAAAATTAATAAATAAATATTTAAACAATTTAAATAATTCTAATTAATTTACTATCTAAAATTAAATTAATTTTTACACAAATTTATCTTCATATATTTAAATATATTTTCTTCAATTTGTTTTGATTCGAATTTGAACGTTCCAAATGAATTAATCACACTACTCTAGAGCTAATCCATTTCCGTGCTAGTAGGGGGACCTCATGGACCTATAGATCATGGGCTCAACCGATCCAAGATTAATCGGCTAAACTCATTAGATCGATCTAATCCCCATTCGTTAACTAATAGGTCACTCCACTAAACCCCATAGTTGAACTCCCCTCACTGTAGATATATTATGTCCACTAGATATAACCATGATTAATAAGTTAACCCTTCACAGGTTGTTCGTAATAATGGTTGGGTCAAATTTCTTTTACCCCTGAAATTACCTCTTGTTCCTTAAGCCCCCACTTATTCCCTAATGAACAATTGTTTTGTGATCCAATCACAAAACTGAGTCCTTCTCATGTCAAATGAGAGGGCTGGATCCCTTGTTCAAGCCCCAGAATAAACACTTAAGGGAACAACCTCTCTACTATCCCTAAAGCGGGTAGGAGTGAATTCCCTCTTGCACCCTATGTCCCCAGCTATTTATCCAGTCTTACCCCTGAAATGACAGTCACATTGAGCCGACGTTGTTGAGCAAACCCTCATCTATGCAAATCTAAGGTCAATCCCGAATAAACAGGAGTTAATAGTTAGCACAGGATTAAGGTCAAGTTACCTAGGTCATTGCTTTGAAATAATCAGTCTTAAACAGTAAACAACATTATAAAGTAAGAATGACTCATTTCGTGGTCTGATCTTGTACAAACTCTTTTGCACAAGGACACCCTCACTTCTCATGTCCAACATGAACGAATTAGGATCACTTCATTTGTAGCACTTTACAACTCCTTATAACAACTACAGAGTAGGCCGCATCTAATAGTGTTACCAGAATGAGGTACCCAAACTTATCCATGTACTATAGATCATTTTGACTATTTACTCGAACCTGATCCACCTTTATGTCTCCACATAAAGTTCAAGTACTCATCCAATAGTCAAGGGACTTTTAGGTTTATTGGATTTCTATTCAAGCAATAGATCTATTCAATAACACCTTTATTGAATTATCAGAATAAGCTCTATTGTTTACATACCATAAGTTTTAGGACATAAAACCCAACAAACTCCCACTTGGACTAAAACTCCAGTGGTAAGTTCTACATCTGATATATAAGAATGAGTTTCTGAGTTTTATAGAGAAATACAATAAACTAGGGCATCTCATACCTATCTTTTACCATTCGGTATCTCTATGCCCGATATTTCTCCCACTTGCCCTAGGTTATCTGGTATTCCCAGTCCTTCTAGGTAATTCTCAAACATTTTAGCCGAGAGAATTATTGCAAACATTTTAGTATACAATAGGCTTTTGATAAACTATAAGGCGATTGCATCTTAATCTCAATAATGGTCAGGAAGCACACTTTCCTCCCACTACATTGAGGTACTCTAAACTCTATGAGTAAGATGCATCTGACTTGTCTCAACAAGTCTTTGTTAACACTCAGATCTAGAAATCTTTAAACTTTCTATACTTTGAACTAGCCATTTAGATATCTGAATATCTACAAATGACTTTTAACAATTTGATTCTTAACAGATGTTGCTAGAACAAACATAATTTTTGAAAATGAACATTTCATTTATCCCAAAAGTATATACAATTTGTTCTATACAAGTTTTAACAATTAAAAACAAGTAGCAACTTCTCCCACTGGATGAACTGAGCAAATGGTCCAAGGGTTAAGTAGCCTGGTTACCTTTTCTTTGCTCTCTTCTCGACAAGATATTGTGGGCAATGTCTCCTCTAGTGCCCTTCATCGTTCCAATGGAAACATTGTTGGATTTTATGTCCTAAAACTCGTAGTTTGTAAATTAATAAACATATTCTATTTTGTTTTTCGATAAAGTTGTTATTGAAATTGTAATCTTGAATCCAATAAACTAAGGTCCTGAGGCCATTTAATGTAGTTTGAACTTTATATAGTGACATCAATGTGGATCAAGTTCAGATATATAACCAAAATGGTCTATACTATATGAATAAGGTTGGACGCCTTATTCTGGGGACACTATGGATGCGGCCCACTTTGTAGTTAGTACAAACGATGTGATCCTGAATCGTTCATATAGAGATATATGAGTGGTGGCATCCTATGTAAAGAGTTTACATAAGACTGAACCATGAAATAGTCACTTTTTACGTTCTAAACGTCATTTTATGTATAAAACTGACTATTTCGTTAATTGATGACCTAGGTAACTTGATATTAATCCTGAGCTAATTATGAACTCTTGTTTACTCGGAATTATCCGATCTACATAGATGAGGGCAGCTCAATATCGCTGGCCCAATAAGCCTCCCATTTCAAGGGTAAGATCAGGTGGATAGCTGGGAACATATGGTGCAAGACAACATTCACTCATACCCGTTATAGGGATAGTAGATAAGTTGTTCCCTTTAGTATCGAATCCAGGTTTTGAACAAGGGGTCTTACCCTCTCCTTGGCCCGAGAGGGGTTCGGTTTATAGGTTGGACCTTAAACCAATTGTTTATTAGAGGATCAGTGGAACTTAAGGAACAAGACGTAGTCTTGCGGGTAAAACGATTTTTATGACCCAGCCGAGATTACAAACAACCTATGAAGGATTAGCTTACTGATTATGGTTATATCAGATGAACAAAAATATATCTACAGTGAGGGGACTACAACTACGAGACTTTAATGGAAAGACTGGTTAGTTAACAAATGTTGATTAATTAGGTCAAAGAGTTTTACTGATTAATCTTGAATTGTTGGAGCCCATGATCTGTAGGTCCATTAGGTTCCCATACTAGCTCATATGGAATAAACTTAGAACAGTATGATAGAATAATTCAAATTGCTCAAATTAGGTGAAGAGAGAGAAATCGACAAGTATATGTGATATAGTGGTCGGGTTTTTCAGTTTAGAGATACAACTTTAATATTTAAATGTGATTTAAATATCAATAATATGAATACGTTCATATTCGGAAACTCGGAAATGATGGAAATGGTCAAAGATGTAAAAAGTCAAAGAGTTGACTTTTGACTTTGAAAAATCAAACTTTGATCGACCTTATATTCAAATGTGATTTGAATTTCGAGAAAATAAATGCGGATTCATGCTCTAGAGGTCAAAATTAGTCAACACGGAAAAAATCGTAAAAAAGTCAAAATGTTGATTTTTTGGTCAAAGTTTGATTTTTACAAAATGACTATTTTGCCCTTTGACTAAAGTTAGTGGGAAAATCCAAACTTTTGTTGGATAATTCCACTAACAAAATAGTGGGCTAGGTGTTGGCTTATAGTGGAGACATTAAGCCTACTTAGATAGTAGATTCTAGGTGTTGGGTTTTTATGAATTGATTTTATGTAATTGTTGTATGACCCTTTTCTATAACTACGGGCTTTTGAATTTGGATGAAAAACTTTTGCTTTTTGCCAATTTTAGTTTTCAAAATGTTGCTGGAAAAATAAAAACCCAAACCACAAAATTCTATTTATTTTTCCATCTCTTTCTCTCTCTCGGGTTCTTCATTCATCGGGTCCCACAACCCGGTTCTGAGTCAGAGGATAGTAAGTCAACTCTAGTGGTGGTCCGGAAGAGTTTGGGTCGAGAATCAGTAAGGAAAAGCGGTTTTTAGGAGCTTTAAAGGTAAGTTAATTTACTGTTTTCCCTTAATTTTGCATGCTAATTTCCTTTTGATTAAAAGCAATTAGAGTGTAATTAGATCCTTATTCCGCTGCGTATCCTTGCAGCACTATCCTTGCCTTTAAAGCAATTAGAGTTTGGGTCGAGAATCAACAAGTATGTCTAGCCAAATGAATGATATATTAAATATTTAATAAGTGGAAATTCTTGTTATTTATAGAAGTTGTGGAGAAAGGAAAATAAAAACACATTAAATAAGAAAACTCACTTATTGGTTTGGCACGTGGCGGTTAATCCTTGAATTCGGGAGGCGGCAAGAAAATTAAAAGAAAGAGAAACTTCGAAAGGTTGGTTTTGACAATCTACATGAGCAAATTTAGTGAAATCAGTGTCATTTGAAAGCTGAGAGAATCTAGTTTTCAGGGTTGTCTTGCCCAAAAAAGATTGCAGGAGATAATATGTATGAGATGACCTATACTTATTTTGACTATTACTTTTATTCTTAAAATTTTGGATAAATTGTCAAAAGTACTATTTAACTATAAGATTAGTTTCAATATTACATTTGGACTTTTGGAAGTTTTAACTTTATTCTCCAGTTAATGATTTTTCTTTTCAAAGTCTATTATGTATTTCGAGTATCTACTTTTGTTCATGTTATTTTCTTCTCTTAATAGCTCACATTTTTCTTTCCCATGTACACACCATTTTTCCATACAGGCCACGTTGACTAATTCATTATAATAAAGATCGGTGTTATCGTAATAATATTTTATTGATCAATCGTAAACATAGGTAGCAAATACAATCGTATTACCTTCGAACGCGTTCACATTTATTGTCATAAAATTCAATTGATTCTCACCTATTTTCTAAATCAATATAAAATATTAACCTTACACCTTTTTAGTTTTCAAATTTTAAATCTTTATAAACAATATTGTCATGAGATTCAATTTTTTTTTTTTGGTTTTGTATATGAATTTCGTTATTATACATACACGCATTTATATAGACATAATATTTGGGTTAAAAATATCAGTAGTTCAAAATTTGTTTAATTTTAGTTTACTTTTAATAAGTTTTAAATTTAATCTATGTTGCTTTTGATTTTTTTAAATATAAATATTATATATTAGCAATTTCTCTAAAAAATTTAGAAATATATTCACGTCAACGTTATTATTATCTAACTAAATTCATTACAAAAATTAATTACAAATTAATTTAGAGAGACTAAATTTAATATTCATTTAAACTACATAAACTAAGTTGAACATTTAAAAGTTTAGGGACTAAATAGAAAATAAATTCTAAAGTACAACAAGGTTTAAAATATCGATTTTGATGAAAATATTGAGATCTTAATTTTACAAATTTTTTTAATAAAAATATCGATAAAATGGATATTTATGAAAAATATAAAAATAAAAACTAAAAAAACTTAAATTAGTAAATGAACATTTTATGGTTTTTAAATAAGTTGACATGTTTATTATTTATATTATATTTACATTGGTGACATTTCATTGTTTTTCTTTTTTTTTTTTTTAATGTTTTATGATTTTTTTTACAATACAAATAGAAATATCGATTCACCCTCATATCAATATAAAATATATGAAAATGTAAAAGTATGGATGAAAATATCGACATGTCAATTTAATACTATTACTAGAAGCACCAAAATGTTAATTTAACTCAATATTTTCATAAATTTCGACGAAGCCCAATTTTATGTAGAATTGTGATCGGCCTGTTATCATAGTCTAGAGAAAATCTGGGCCAATGAAGGTCCATATGGGCTCATGAGTTATTCAATGGTGGTTACAGACGATATGTCGTCACCCGGCATATGCAGCTAGACGACATGTAGTTTCAGTAAAATTACTGGATTGACCGATCAGACAACATATCATCTTCATGAACTTAATTTAGTGGTAATTAACATACACTTTATTTCTTCAAATCAACAGTTTGATCTTCTATCTTCATAATTGTCGTACTAAAATGTCCATTATAGTTACGAATCATTTTGATCCACGCTTAACAAATTTCACATACAAAGGAAAAGTTTAATATACATTTATTGGAAGAAAATACCATTTGGTTCCTAGATTCTGAATTTAGTTTTCATTTGATCCATTTGTTACATTTTTATAACTGAGTTTTGAGTTTAGTTTTAACTTGGTCTATAGGTTTCAACATTTTGCATTTTTACTTGTGAGTTGTTATTAATGCTCACTTTGGTACTTGACATTGACATTCATTTAACTAATTAAAAATACTTATGAAATGTGGATTTTTTTTTTCCAATTTTAATAGTGATTGAAAACTAGTGGAAACTAATGTATTAATAATTTAATTATTTATTTTAAATTAGTTAACAAACATTAGTACTGAAAACTGAAAAAAGTGAGTATGTAATAAAAAATCAAAGTTAAAAATATAAATTTTGAAGTCTTATAGACCACATTGTAAAGAATTTAAAACTCAAAGATAAAAGTATAACATTTTGAAACCTATGATAAAATAAAAATAGAACTCAAAAGTAGGGGATAAAAATATAACGTTTTGAAACATAGGAACAAAAAAGAAATCATACCCAAAACTTAAGGACCAAAAATATATTTTTCATTAAATTTATTACTATATTTTATGAAATTGAGTGAATAAAAAATCATGTTAAAAGGAGAAATAAATTAGATAAAAATGACAATGAACAAACTAAAATGATCATTTTTTAAATGTACAATTACCGATTAATGTTTAAAAATTTCAAGAACTAAATTCAACAAAAATTAAAATTATATAAACTAAAATAAATATATTGAAAATATATAATCAAAATGAACCACAACTATAGGTACAAAAAATTAAAATAATATTAAAACATGTCATTATTAAAAAAAAAAAATACTTATCTACTATTTAAATTGCAACCATTTTTTTACAATCTAGTTCGGTGATCCAACCACAATTTACAGACTACCCGCCAAGTACATCGAAACTATAAAAATGAACTTCAAATTAACAAAATATTTACATAAAAATTCAAACCTCACACTTTATAATCAATAAAATAATACACAAACCAATTAAAATATACCTAAATTATTAAAAAAAAAGAAATTAAGTATGGAGAAGATTTGGTAAGTGTGTTTATTAGGCATTTAGGGCTCAGTGTCGCCAGTCACGCCCGTCTCGTCGCAATGGCAAGGGCTCGGTCGGCCACTTCTTACAATCAAATCCGGAGCGTTTTGTCGTCAAACGCGTGGCCGTATAATGGAAATTTTGTTTTTTTTTATTATTATAATTTTGATTTGACTAATCAAATTCCCATTTTCAATATCTTTTAATTTTTAATATATATATATATACGGAAAAAAAAAACCCATGAAAAGAGAAAAGAAAAACCTATCAACTTTTTCTTTTCCCCTCAACTTTGACGCTCATCCGTACCAAAATTAGATTTTTGTGGTTCAAAACAAACAGACATGCTCAAATCACAAGTTGTGTAATGTATGCAATAACGTGTGCCATTTTTTCAGCAGAACAATTTCATATAAAGGTGTGGTATAAAATATTAAATATTTAGTGATTTTATTTCTCTGTCTTTTTAATAACAAAGGGTCGGATATGAGAATTTAAATACATGATCTTAAAAAGAATAATACATGTCAATTACGGTTGAATATATTTATAGTGACGTAAATTTATTTGTTTTAGATTAAAGGTGGTATCCTAAATTCTATGAATTCTACAATTTTAGAATTTTGAAAATCGATATTTTGAAATTTATATATACTTGTCCTTGGCTTAAAGTGATTTTATCTTTTACTCTTCTAATGTTTTATAAATACACAACTATTTAAAAGTATGTTATCAAATAGTCAAAATTAATGATAAATATAAAAACAAAATAAAATTACTTAAAGAAGAACATTTTTAAAAATAGAAAAATAAGAGAATTATTTAAAAAAAATTAATATTATTTGATAGAGGCTATAGAGACGATTAGAAGTCTATCAATCTATCAGTGATAGAAACTGATAGAAGTCTATCACTGATAGATCTAAAGAAAATCTATCAATGTCTATTAATATTTTTTTATTATAAATAACTTGACATTTTTTCTACCTGTGAAAATTTTCTATCAAAGAACATCTACTCAATATTTTCTTAAATATTTGGAGGTTGAATGGTTGAGATACAAATGTATTGATATTAAACATTTGTGTTTGAATATCCATATATCAAATAAAAACAATTTTTTTGGGGAAAAACTTTGTTAACCAAACTTCTAATTAATTGATTGATTAAATGCAAGAAAATAACTTAATATAGTTATAAATTAAAACTAGTAGAAGTAATAGTCTCACTCTTATTTATAGTATAAATTCATAACCGTACAAAAGTGAGCATAATTTAATTTACATATAAATGTGTTAGCGATTAAGAGATATATAGTTCGAATCTTCTTAGAAAATAAATTCATAATTGTAGCAAAGCTTACATAATTTTACATTTTTACCCCTCCTTCCATTCATGATTTATTTTTCTTTTTATATCATCAATTTAAAACTAGAAAGAATTAGATTTAATGTGAGCCAAAGACATTGGAGAGAAAAAAAAGTAAGAAGTTGATGGTTAGAGAATGAAAAAGAAGGAGAATCATATGGAACAGAAACATGGTCATGACCTTATTGTACTCTTCTGTCTTTTTATAATCC
The DNA here is from genome assembly GCF_027475165.1 of Benincasa hispida. Lineage (NCBI taxonomy): Eukaryota > Viridiplantae > Streptophyta > Magnoliopsida > Cucurbitales > Cucurbitaceae > Benincasa > Benincasa hispida. The sequence continues at coordinate 970,375 of NC_143487.1, forward strand.
ATGCATTGTCAAGTCTTGATGGATATATAATATAGCCTTCTATGATACTCACTTTTTATTCACAAATAAAATAAAAACACACTCACACACAAAAATAAAATTAAATAAAATAATAAAGGAGAAAAAAAAAATGATAGGATCAATTTTAATAGCAATTCTCATTTCTTTTTCCCTTTTCTTCAATAGGAGAGAGATGAAATCTATTAAATCAAATTGAAAAATAAATCTATATATATGACTTGCCACATCAGCAACTACAACATTTATTTTCCATATCATATTTATTAGTTTGCCCCTCAAGGTCTATCATTATTATTATAGGTTGAATTTTACCTTAAAATGAGCCAAAAACAGCCTATAAAAGTTCCAAATATTACATTTTCCCCCCTTTACAAGGTTATAATTTGAAAAATATCATACAAAGCAATTTATATCTCAAATTAAATATCTTTAAAAAATTATAGTGTAATTGATCGATTCAATATTATCTAAAAATTGATCTTGTCGACACAATGGTTCTTTTTCAATTTCATTAAAACTAACTATAGAGGGATTTGACATGCTAACACACCTATGACGTAGTAAATGCAAAAGAACCTATCAAGATAATATTGATAATTATAATATCTTTAAAAAACCAATAATAAGGACTAATACTAAACTATATAATATAATTTTGTGGAAAAAAACACATTTTTCTTATTTAAATTTCCTTGATGATTATTGCCATGGAAAGCACCACTTTGCTGAAAGAAAATGAGGGGTTGGTCCCTTAACTTATAATGCATCAACCCAAGAAAAAAAATTGTCAACAACACAACTAAGGCAAAATGGAGAATAAAAGTTCTTACTGTAGAAGGTATAAAGAAGATATAATTGAGAGAAATTAAAAGAGGGAGAGAAAAAAGTAATGATTAGATGTAGTATAGGTTGCATCTAATTCCATAGTTCCTAATTATTTATATAGAGAAAAATGCAGAATGGATGAGTGCAGTCTAGGATGTATCTAAATTTTTCTATAAAAAAAAAAAGGGTTGTTGGTTGAAGATATAGATTAGTTTGCTTGCTATTTTTCCTTTCACTTTAGCTTCTTCTCACTCCTTTCCTTTAACATCAAATTTTAGGTGAGAGAGATGAAAAAAAAAAATATAAATAATGGTGGAGAGAAATTGAAGTCCCACTTTTAATAACATTTAGCTAGCTTCAAATTTGATTTTTATTTTTATTGGGAAAAATAGGTCATGAGAGTCTGTCTATATGGTGTGACAAATTTGTGCTATATCATTATTTTAATGATAGTTAGGTAGAAATACAAAGAATGTTTTTGAGGGATTAAGGTCTTTAATTCATGGCTTTAAACTTGGGTTAGTCCCCTAACTTGGGAACCCCATTTCCACACTCTAACCAATTTAGTTTGCCAAATCAAAACACACTTTCCAATAATTCACTCAATTCCAAAGCCATTTTTTTTGCAAACACTTTACCTTACCAATCATTTTCCACTTATCACTTTAATAATTGAAATCCATTTTAATTATGCATTTTAATCCTTTTTGGATCAAATCCACTTAGCTCTCAACATTCTTAGCAAACCATGACAACCCATTTATTTTCTTTGATAATCGATATTATTGCTCTCTTTTAGATAGTACGAATTCAACGTACCTTAAATGTTTATAAAAAATTGATTTGTAACAATTATTTACTAATTAATTTCTTAGATCATATAACCAAATCGTTACTAACCGTGATGAGTCATGAGATTTATTTCACTTGCTAATAAACCTAAAAGCTTATATATAAATTAAACATCTAGACATAATTTTGCCTTCTGGATCGGTTTGGGACGACCTCCTCAAGATGCATGGCTGATACATAGGGTCAGCCATTGATGTTTAACCAAAATAAGTCAATTCTCCTTGAATGATCCATTGAGTTTACCCTCTTAAAACTAACTACTTAATATCTCATGCTAATTAATTTTTTAGCGCAGAGAGCAAGAAAAAGTGTGAAGAGCGAATAAGAGATTCACATGTTAAAATATGATAAAATTTGAATAGAGATGTTGTTTAATTAGATAAAAGATATGGAGAATAAGATAAGGCGTTGTTAGAATTGTCTAGAATTGATACACACACAAGTGAATGATTTTGATTAGATATGTCACGGATGTACCTACTTAGCAACGTTCTCTTTAACTTTTGATGAGTTAGCCTCCTGAAAGAGAAGCACGATGTCTGATAAGCAAATAAGGAGCTGGACATGAAGATAAATTGACGTTTAATGGGCCTAATTGGGGGGCACCCTACCCTTAAAAAATTAAAGTATAACCTACAAAAGTTTGTCACACAAATGAATAGTGTTTTGTGCCTTTTCTTAAGCAACTTGCAAAACTATATTATTTCTATACCATTAATATGTTCAACACATTCTTAATTGTGTTTTATTTTCTTTTACTCAACTAAAAAGCATATATTTTGAGATAATTATGAAATATAACACATAAGTAGGAGAAAATATTCGATATGATATGAGATTACCACGATATGACAGAACAATTATTCAATGTCATTAGGTGAATGGGAGAAAAGGACTTTGAATTTTTATCTATTGTTGTTAGAGATATAACTATTTTTGAATTGACATCCAATGATTATTATGAGTGAGTCATTTATTTTTTCTCAAAAATAGCCATGAGATAATTGATAACCATCTAAATTAATCCTAAAACGTAGAGAATATCACCATCGATGTTCGTCTAATTAAATATGAACCTCATAAAGAAATATACTAATATCCAACAATTTTTTCAGAGTTGAAAATATATTACAAATATAGGAGGTATTTGGTCCCACCAACTTCATAAGCCGGTATTAAATAACCTAACTTCATCAACTTTAATAGTGTTCACTATTGAAGTTTGCACATTTTCAAGAAAACTCCATCTTCCCTTATTTCTCTCCCTCTCTTTCTAATGTTTTTCCTAACTTTTGATTATACAACTATGAATCTCAAACACAAACTTACCAACTCAAACATATTAAATCCATATTTTGGAACTCAACTCAACGCCCTACAATAAGAAATAGTTTTCATAGAACGATTCAATTTTCTTGACTATAACGATTAACTAATACTCAATTTGACATTATTGCCCTTGTATGCTATAAACACGATTGAAATTTATGAGTGGGTTTATCTTTTAAAAAAAGGGGAAGATGGAGGATTTAGTTTGTAGACCCATAAGAATTTAACCATTTCCTCATGGGGGTATGTGAATATGAAAAGAATCATATAAATAAAAAAGGCAAAGGCATATGGGCACAATGTGAAGAGAAGGACAAAGCAAGGTCCATATATAATTATATATCAATGAAGAAAGAAAGAAGACTGAAAGACAGATAACCTAACTCCCAAATAAGTGTTCTTGCTACCAATTAACCCTTTCTATCTCTATCTCATTGTCTCATTATTCTTTGTATAGACACCCCCTTTTCCCCCCACAACATATTTTGTTCTTTTGTAAATTGTCATTTCCACCTTTTAATAATTTCTCACTATTATTAATCCATTATATTGTGGGAGTAAATTTTGATAAGAGAAAATGTTGTGGTCTCAAAAAAAAAGGAAAAAGAAAAAACACACCCTCAAATTTGGTAGGTTTTTTATATCAATTAAAATCCAAAATTTTAAACAATTTGTTACTCAATCATAACTATTTTAAATTTTAAAGGGATGATTGCGGCGTTGAATTGGTTATTATAATAGATTGTGGTTATTATGTCTATGGATTATAATAATATGTAATTGGGATGCAGACTATTTTAGTCTAGGTAGGAAATTGTAAACACTGTAACAAAAAAGGAAAAGGAAATAGTAAATACGGTAACAACTACTAAATACTATAACAAGGTTATAATGGTTAGAAATACCAACTATTATAATGAGTGTCTTGCCAACTATTATAATTAGAGTCCTGAACATGGAGTCGGCTAAACCTATTCCACCTACTTAAGTTAAGGGCACAAACACCTCCTAAATAATTTAACAATTTTTAATAATATGGTAGAAATAAAATTTTCATACTCTACATACTCTACCTTCATTTATTAATTGCCCAATCAACATGCTTTAAAATAGTATAGAGGTCCACAAATATTAAAACAATATCGATGAAGATAAATAATAATCAAAATGTTATTGTGTTACCTCCAAGGTCAATCACACATTCAAGGGCCAAGAAACTATAATTAACTCTTAATTTTCATATACAAACTGAGATGAACTCAACTGAATAATTTCTATATTTTAAAATCTAGTATGGACAAAAGAAGTATAACACTCTCGTATTTTTTCCTACCAAAACTTCTGCACCAAAACCAACTAGATGAACTTCACATTTTGGAGAATACAAATTTATTGATTTCATATCCCACATGATAGATCTCGAAATTTCATGAAAAAAATAAAGTGATGCTTAGAGTTTATTGACTTTATATAATACATCTAAAATTAAGAATAGTAGATAAGAAATTATTTGTTAGAATCAAAACGTGACTACATAACAATCCATAAAGGAAAGAGTCAATTGGTAACTTGGGGTATGTGTTTAGATTCTTTTGTTTGTCCTCCTCAACATGATCATAGTCTCATAATCAATCAATCAACTAGCTAGTTGCCTCTCATACATCTACCAAATTATGGCCTCAATTGACGAATAAAATAATAATAATAATAAAACTCGTGGTTTTAATATTTTGGATGAAATTTGGTTTTAAATCTTATTATAACATTTTTTAGTCACTAATACTTCAATTACAATTAAGTTTTCTCAAAAAATAAAAAATAAAAAAATGTGATAGATTAAATCTTTTTGCTTTAATTACTTTATACGTTTAGCTTATAACAATTATTTGAAGCTACATGTTAAGTTTCTAAGTAGATTTGAATTTCAAGATATCTTAATAAGATAGATTGATAAAGTAAGAGCTCTGTTTAAGTTTTAAAGTAAACTTTAGGATTAAATCATACGAATTTTAAGTTTAGAGACTAAATAAAAATAAAACATATATGAAACTGGAGTGGTAGTTATCTTAATATATCACAATGATACTAACAATTGATAGATGTATAGTAAAATAGTATCAACTATCAATCTACTTTATTATATTTTTTTTCTATCTTTTCGTTTAATAATGGTTAGAATTGAAATGTTGAATCATTAATCTTGAAATGACAATATATATATATATATATATATATTAAAATCCATGTATTTGGATCGCTTCTTTAATTATACACTACAAATTCTAAACCTAACACTAGCGATTAAGACACTAACATACTTTGTCTTAAAAGAAAAAAGAGACCATAGACTTCCCTTAAAGAATAATAGTTTGAATCCTACCCCATAATTACAATGTTATAATTGGAAAAAAAAAACATTTAAAATATTCAATTTCAACCTTCCCTACTTAATTCCTTTTCCAATTTTAGATGTAGATTAAATTATATGTTTAGCCCTTCAATTTTGAATTATGTATCAATTTAGTTTTTGAACTTTTTAAAATATTTAATAGATTTTTAAATTTTCGTTTTTATATCTTGGTCATCATTAAAACTTGAAATTTTCTGTTTAATAAAGAGAGAAAATCAAAAGTTTTTTTAAATTAATTATTTTATTAAATGTAAATTTAAATTTTAGGTCTAAAGTAAAAAAAATAAACCAAAACTTTAAAATTCCTATATTTGTAATTTAATGTATGTCTATAAAAAAAAAAATTAGAGACTGAAATAATTGGTCATGTATTAAATAATCCACGGCGCAGTTGTAAAAAAGCAATAAAAAAGAAATATAAAAAAAATGCGGAATAAATAAATAAAAAGACAAATAAATGGAGTGTTTTTATTAGGTGGGGTCGACATTGTATTAATAAGGGAAACAGAAAGGAGAATAGAATGGAATGGAAAGTGGTAAACAATTAATATTGAAGCGAACTTAGAATAATTTTAGTTGGGGAAAAATTAGAGTAATTAAAATAATAAATCAAGAGTGAAAAAGTTAGGCTTGGAGAAAAAAAGAAAGAAAGAAAGGTAATTCCATCGCTTAAAGAATTATCATTGGCCAACTTTTTTTTTTCTTTAATGATTAAAATAATTAAACAAAGCCCCTATTATGAACTTTTGGTCGCAGCCAATTATTTATTAGACAGCTTTTGGCTAAACTTAGGATAAGATATTGATTTTATTCATAGATTTCATGCACTATATCATATGCTTCCTCTTTCTTGGAAAAGTTGATTTTATTATATGTGTTTAGGGCTTTTGGTGGGACTTTGATATGAGTTAATTAACTTTACTTTTTATATAATTTTCTTTCAAAAAGATAATAATTTCTTTTTAGAATAAAATATCCTTTGGCCTTTCTTTTTAAGTTCGTTTAACTTTAGTTCCTCTACTTTTGTTCAATTTAAGTTCATGCACTCTTAATGAATTGTAAATTAAAGATCTTTCTGTATTGACTTGAGAAAAAAAATATATTTTTTAAATAAACTTATTTTTATTTAAATATTTTTTATAAAAACTGATTAAAATACAGTTTAAAAACTATTTTGAGTGGTTGCCAAACACTTCAATTTCTTCAAAGATGACTTATTTTGTAAATTAAACACTTGAAAATGTATTTCAAATACACTCTAAGTTCTCAATGCTAATTTTTTAGTTTTTAAAATTGTTTGTTATCTATTGATATTTTTACTATAAGTTTTTAAAGCATATTCACATCTTATATTTATTTACATGAAAACTAGTGATACCATTTGATCAATTTCAGTAAAATTAATTTTTAGAAACTAAGAAAAGAAATATACTAAAATAAAATTAAATAGTTAAAAAATATAAGGACTAAAATTTAAAAAATAGGAAGTAAGGGACCAAAAAAAATACCTTAGTTTATTTATTATGGGGTGGAGTGTTGAATGAGTAAAGGGGGATTGTAGGGTTGGGGATTATAGGGTTTTTGGTGGAAAATGAGTTTGCAATAAACAAAAATAAAAAAAAATAATTTGATGGGTGCAATTTTTGGAGGATTATTTTATTTTATAAGTGGTGTGTATGTGTGTGGAGAAATTAGTGCAAAGAGTTTGAAAAACAACAGACAATAAAAGGGCAATTGATTTTGACCTAAGTTTAAGGGGAGTGAATGTGATCGCATTCTATATATGTCACCATTTATCATTTTAGTGGTTTAAATGATAAAATCCTTATTACTATTCTAACCATTATTTAATTTGGTTAATTATTGGGAATAATTCTTGTATTTTTTTTAAAGCTTGTGAACAATAATTTAAAAAAAAAAAAAAAAACCAATTTTGCAACTAAATAATTTCTCCCAATTAAATTAATTTCTCCCCATTCAATTAATATATATTGTTAGCAAGTAGAAGGTCCGTAATTCGAATTCTCTTTCTTTATTGTTCGTAATTCGAATTCTCTTTTTCTCATTGGTCTAGATGATGATAACTCAAAAGAGTGGTTTCTATTGATTAATTTCTTATCCCTTGATTTCTAAGAATATATCATCACAAAAATTAGAGGATGATTTGATCTTATAACCCATTAAAGGTGGTACACAAAGAAAACTATACAGGAAAGTAAATATACTTTAACTATTGAGTTATACTCACGTTCACAAATTTATTAAATATTCAACTTTCCTTTGACGTGGTATAAAATGAATTATAATTGTTTATAGATTACATGTTAAAAGATATCCTTGAGCGAAGGGGTATGTTTCACACTTAAAAATTTTTCATTTTTATCCATAACATTTTCAATCGTTATGATAGAAAGAGATCAAAGAAGCTCGAAGGCAATAGTCGAATGAGAAAGAAAGGCAAAATCAAAAGTGCAAACCAAAGAGAACGACGCCCTTGAGTTTGCACCAAGTTTAAAACGAGTGAAACTATTCCAAAAATGCTATTGAGAGCATTTTGTTAAAGTTATGAATGAAAACTGACACGATAAATGATGCATGAAAATTGGAAGACATACGTGACATTATTTGTAACACCATACATGTAAATCGGCGTGATAACTAACGTATTAAAAATAAATTTGTAAATGATGTTGTAAATACGATATCGGTATATATTTTAAGTTTAAATGAATAATATTAGCGATTTTAATCTTCGAAATATATTAAATCAAGTCGTAAATGATGTAATATATACTTTCCAAATTTTACAATTAGTTGTCACATCCATTTAAGTCATTTATGTTGGAAAACTCTACAATCAGATAGTTAATAAAAAAGACATGAATTCTAAAGTCAAACAATTAAATACCAAAATATCTAATCATAAATTAAGGGTTTGGAAAATCATGCGATTTTTGGGTTGAGGTGTGTTCACAATGTCTTCATAGAAGACATGCCCCGACTTGCACTTAGTAATTTGACACTCCACTCCCAGAATATAACACCCTTCAAGAACGCTTGTATATAGCTAAGCAATCTTACAAATTTATTTGGACTTGTAGTTCATAAAACCTTTTGAAATCGTATATAAAAATCAGAGTATTTTTATGTGTCTCTCAGAAAATTATATTTTTTTTTTACCGAAGGAAGAAGACGATTAAAAAATCTTGACCACCTCCACTTAACATCAAAGGTTTCTTAAAAGAGGGAAGAAAAATCGACTTTTTCTCACTCCTTAATTATTATTATTTAAATAAAATACAAATAAATAATTAGGATAAAAATAAAATAAAACAAGAAAATCAATTAAATTATTCAACAATTTATTCTAACAGAAAAACACACCAAATTTACATATATACAGATAAAAGTTCAACAGTTAAAATAAATAAAAAAAAAGATATAAATGCAACCTACCCCAAGGTTCAAAGATATCAACAAAATAAATTATTTTTCTTACTATTATAATATTATATAAGAGACAAACAAAAAAAATTATAAATTTACTTCTTGAATTTTTGTGTATAAATGTTCTCTAAACTTAAAAAAGTATATAACAGATAGATCTTTAATTTTTATTTTTAACCTATTCTTATACTTTACAAGTGTTTATTAATTTCTTAAACTTTCAAAATTTTGTCTAATACACCTTTAACATATTCGAAGGTTTTAAAAATTCAATAAATAAAACTATGAATTTTATGCCTAATATAACTTTTAGGTTTCAATTTCGAGCAAACTATTAAAAAAATTATTATAAACCATAATAATTGTAATAAAAAAGGTGAAACAGTGTATAGGCTATGTATCTACCTGTATAATAATATATCATACTACTTTATGGTAGGTTTTGAATTCTTCCCCCTTTGACTAGAGGGAACTATCATAAGATAGAGTTTGAGAGCTTTCTATAATTAGCCGAACATTTATTATATTTTTTTCTCCTAAATTTATGTCTTTTTTCCCTTTTTATTTATTTATAAATTTCTATTGTTTAAAATGTGCCATTGAAAAGAAAAATATGAAATCCAATTCATTGTTAATGAGCCATAATCATAGGGCTAATAAAATTATAGAGAGAAAAAAGAATAAAAAAACAATGCAAGAAAATGATAACCCTAATTGTACCACCAAAAAGGGAATTCAATGACCATTCCAAACAAATAATAAAAGGACAAAAAATGGCTATAGCTAGTTTCAATGTGCCACTTGCTCAATTATATTGCTAACATTTGATTTTCAACCCAATTTCCTTGACAAAATCATAATAGACCCAAAATAATAATAGTAATAATAATTTAGGTGTATATCTTTTTTCCTTTCACGATATGTAGATGAAAATTTCGGATTTTTGATTTCAAAGTTAATAGTTCGAATACTATATCAATTGAATTATGTTCATTTTGATATTTAGTAGATATGTTTGTGAATGTGTATTTAATGATTTTTACATAGTCAAAATCTTCGTTTTCATTGTCAAAAATAATTTTCTTTTAAAAGTGATATTTAACAAATGTTAATTATGGTGAAAAAAATTTATAAATACTTAGAATTGATTTTTCAACGATTAGTTAAAATGTAGTTTTAGTAGAGTGATTGACTAAAAATTGGCCTATGAGATTGGCCCCACCTTGAATTTTCCCTTTTCTAAAGTAAATTTTACTTCTCGATCATTTTCAAAGGGTAGTTATTTTAAATGACAAAATTATTAGAAATATTTATGAATATAGTAAAATATTATTATTTATTAATGTAGATAATGATATTTTACTATATTTATAAATAAGTTATCTTGTTTTTCTATATTTGAAAACAATCATTTTTTAAAATAAAATTGACATCAAAACTATAGAACTAAATATTAATATGAATGTATAAAAAATGGAATTTACAAAATCAATTATATATTACTCTCAAACATGTAATATATCCTTCAACCCATACATACATATATATATATATATATATATATTGTTTTGATGTTTTTCAAAAAAAATTAATTGAAATTAATATGGTAATAGATATGCTCTGCCACTACTACACTGCAATTAATCATGTTATATATTTATATTATATCATATGCTTATTAGAGCATTAAAATCTCTGGCCCTGACTGAATCCCATGTGGTCTAAACCTTCATGATTTCATTTCAAAATTATTTTATTCTTTTTCAAAAAATGATTTATTAGGATTTCTTTTTTGGTTTAATTACCTCTCAATTATTCACACTCATTATATTAAATAAAACAATAACAAAAAGAAAAATTAATAGTATGTGACTATACTACCGACAACCCTTCGAAACCGGAACGACGTGTCGGATGACGGTTGGGGATTTTTCTTATTTTTAAATTTAATTTATTTTCTTACTTTCCATTTAATTTGAAGAATCGGAACGTTTCAAAAAAAGGAAAAAAGATAATTTTTTTTTAAACTTGGAAGAAAAGGACACGTGCCACGTGGAATGATGATATGGACTCTCTCTAAATATTATAGACGTTAGAATTACGGCAAAAAAATTCTGGGTAAGAGGGAACGAAACGGTGACGTGTTGTGGGTTTAATATATTTCAGAAGTCGCCGCTCTTTCTTTTCTCTCTCTCTCTCTGTAACTTTCCATACAGCTTAGATTTCGTTTCCTTTACTTAGAAACCACAGGCAAAGGGCTTCATTGGTACGTTTTTCTTCTTCTTCTTCTTCTCTTTTTCTCTGCATTTCATCTCTTTCCAGATCACTGCAAACCGTAAGTGTTAGTTTTCGAATCGATTACATGGGAACCTTTGCGTTTCAACGACTTCTTCTTATTGTGATGATGACGACGACGACGACGACGACGATGATGATGTTTGGTTGAGATTGTTGATCTCTGTGTGGATTGTGATTCTGTTTTATTTGAGTGGTTTGTGGAATCGAATGTGGATTTAGGTGGCGTTGTTTTGATTTTGTGTATTGGTTGGGAAGGCGGGGAAATGAATGTAACGGAAGGTTCGTATCTCTTGATTTTGATAATTGGATTTGAAGAAATGGAGGTTGACTGATAGACTGCGTTTTGTGCTTGCATTATTATTATTATTTCTCTCTTTTGAAGAGTAGTGTGTTTGTAATGGTGGAAAATTTGAGAGTCAAAACCGCGTTTTATTTGTGTGATTCTTTGAAATCGCTTGGTAATTCTTAGGGCAGTGGTAGATTGATTAGACTTCTGGTTTCGATTGTTTTGGTTTTTAATTTACCAAAATGTTTCTGTGATTTTCAGTTGTGGTGTGGCTGTGTTTTTTCTTCTCCGAGTTGAAAATTTAGAGTAACGAACCTTTGTGGTTATTGATGCAGCGAAATCGAGGAATCAATGTACATACGATGAGTTTTCTCAAGGCTGGTGGATTCAGTGCCAGAGGGAAACAACGATGGGACTGTGTTTTCGAAATTTCATGTAGAGATTGAAAAGGATGGCCGTGTAATTCTTTGTGAAGATGAGGAACATGGGAACAATCAATTCACGGATGCAACGATCCTGATTTTAATGAATCATTGAAACTCTAACTTCTAATAAGTTTGTGCTTATTTATGCATTTTCAGTGACGGATTGAAAGATTAAATTAATAGCGTGGTGAAAAATGGCTATTGCTGGTTTACATAATGTCTCTGTTCTTGATTCTTCATTTATTAGAGAATCTCAGTCTCAAGCATCAAGACAGTTAGGAAATGAAAGTAGCGTAAGCACCCGGGCATCCTCTCTTCGGCGTTTACGGCGAGGACTTGATGATGAGCAAGTGGTGGGAGGAACGCAGGAGAGCGTTAGTGGAAGATCTACTGATCTCTCTAGAATCGAATCACCTGAAGGGCAAAGTACTGTTCGGGGGGATGATTCAGAGAATATGGGGATGAATATTAATGAGAATGATATTGACACATGGTCTGACGTTCAGACTGCTTCACAAAACGATGATGAGGAGTCTGGTGAATTTGGGGTTGTTGAGAGGGAGAGGGTTAGGCAAATTTTTAGAGAATGGATGAATAGTGGTGTGGGGGAACATACACCTAACGTTTCCCAAATGAATAACGGCTCAAGGGCAGAGTGGCTTGGTGAAACAGAGCAGGAGAGGGTGCGAATGATAAGGGAGTGGGTGCAAAAGAATAGCCAGCAGAGAGGCACTCATGGTGGAAATGGGGAAGTCCAAACGGCTGAGATTGGTATTCAGGTTGCACAAAGTTGTGATGGATTGGTTGGAAGCCAGAATGAAGGTCGGATCCAGCTTGCTCGGAGGGGTTTTCGTAGGTTATGTGGCAGACAAGCTCTCCTTGATATGGTCAAGAAGGCTGAGAGAGAAAGACAAAGGGAAATTCAAGTATTGTCAGAGCAGCAAGCTGTGTCAGGCTTTGCTCATCGCAACCGCATTCAGGTTAGACAATTCAATTAGTTTTCATCGTTTGCATGCATTGTATATTTTTGTACTTCCTTTACTCCATTTTTTATACCGTACACAGTCTCTAAATTTTTTTTACTCTAGAACGAAGTTCTTAATTATTTACGAGCTCAACATGTTTATTTGAGTTGTTTTTTTTTTTTTTTTTTGGAGTGCCCATAATTATCAACACTGAGTATTCAATCATGAGATATTATTTGCAGTCATTACTCAAAAGTAGATTTTTGCGAAACAATAGATTGACTGCGAATGCAAGATCTGTATCTGTTGCGGAATCTGAGTTGGGCCTTTTAAGGCGAAGACATACAGTCTCTGGTTTGAGGTACTTCTTTACACTTTATGCCTAATTATTGGGCATCCTTGTCTTTCATTTCACTGGTGCTTTTTCTACTCTAAATTACCAAAGTTCTGCAGTATTATTTCTGGATGTTGTACTTGTACCCTTCAGGGGAGTTTTGCTATCTAGCAACCGAGGAACATTCAAACCATTCTGTTTAAGTGTTAGCGGTGTTTAAGTTTCCTATACTGTCTTTCTTCACATCTTAACTGGACTGTGGATTTTTCTCATTCTAAAGTAGGTATTATGCAATTCCTAGTCTCTTTCCTGAATACGGCTCGACCAAAGATCTTACCCTGTTAAATCCAATTTTTGCAATCCTGGATTGCTTGGTATATAGGAGAAACTTAGAGAACAGAAATCTAGTGTCAAATTACTGCCAAGTAAATTGCTATCAGTATCATCATCATCAATGCCCCACTCCAATCATCATTGATATGTAAGATGACATTATCTAATGTCTAGTGATGTTCCTAACATTAGTTAAGTTGTTAGGAGGTTAAATTTACGTATTACTAAAGCCTGAAGATAGTGCTCAATTTCATATGGGATCATATATTCCCACTCCAGAAGTTACAAGGTTCACTACCGGTTAGTGTCTTTATTTTGGTCAAACTAACCTAAAGCGTCTTTGTTTAGGAAGTACAAATACTTCTAATTGTGCAGAGAATCGGTATCAGATATGGATACGATACGGATAATCCAAATACGTGGTAGATACGTGTCTGATACGTGATTTGAAGTATCTAATTTTTTTTTTTTTTTTTTTTTTTAATTTTCAGATACGCGTATCTGTTTCCAGATACGTGGGTCAATTATTTTTTTTCTTCAAATTTAAGTCCAACCATTTAAAAAGCTCAACTCACAACCCATTTTATTTTAGTGCATGTTTAGGAGTGATTTTAAAATCATCAAAAATCACTTTTTTTTTTTTTCATTTTTAAAATAACTCGAAAACATACTTTTAATTACTCAAAATTAATTTAGTTTTCAAATTTACACTTTTAAATGCAATTTTCATATCATCAAAATTAGTTTTGAAGGATTAAAACATGTTTTACGGTGATTTTGAAAATGACAAAAGTGATTTCAACCATTTTAAAATTACTTCCAAACATAAAAGTCCACTTAAATTGAACAATCCAAAACAAAATAAATTAAAAATGAAAAAAACATAATTTTTTTTTAAAAACCCGAAACATAATTAAAGCTTCATTCTTCCCTTTTCTCTCACTATTTAAATCATGATTCACACCCCTTCATTTTCAACTTCATTCTTCAATTTTTTCCTACAGTCTACTCTAGTCACTCAACAATGACTGGACGTTACTGGATTTTTTTTTTAAAGTCACTCTCTTCTTGGATCTATTTTAATCTAACTTAAAATAAATACTATAGCAATTAATCAGACATTATATATATATATACGCATCTTCAACGTATCCGTATCTTAGATTTTTAGAAATTAATGTATGGCCGTATCGTATCCGTATCATATATCCTTTCTCTGCATTGGGCTCGCTTCAAGCTCCGCCCAACCTATACAAGACAAGGTGCTGCTCGCTTTTTCCGTATCTGTGTCTGTGCTTCTTTGACCATCATATATTCGTATTTGTGTCTCTGCTTCTTCGGCCTTTGTTATTGCTAACTTCTCTTTCTAAATTAACGTTAACACTGATGGACATTGTTTGTTTTCCTCGTTGGCATTGGATTCATTACAAGTTAGAGACAAGTTACTCAAATCTAAGCACTGGGCAACAGGGCAAGTGGGCATTGTGGTTAAGGGTCATTATATTCAACCAAGAAGTCTTAGGTCCAAAATTTGCTACCTGCTTGGAAGACTAACGTTTGATTGGGTGCTGCTGAATATTGTGAAGTTGAATAATAGTTAGCTATTTTGAAGTTTGTGAAAGTGTAAGAGGTAGGATTTCTGAATATTACGAAAATTCGAACTAAGCAAAAACAACCTAATTTGCTCTATTCACAATGAGAGTCATGTTTTGTTTCCTTAGTGTCAACCTCAAATTTTTCCCGTTTGTTTTTCACTTAAGTTCATGGCAACCTGACATTTTTGTCCATCATTCTATAATGCTGTAAAGCCCGTTCATTTTGACAATAGCAATGATATTGTGACTTTCTTTGAAGCAGGGAAGGATTCTTCTCCAGATTGGACAGTTCTGTTCAAGATCAAGCTAGTAGCCGGCATTCTGACACCACCTCTAACAGTGATGATGCTGATTCTCTAACTGACCTGAATTGTACAAGGAGTTTTGAGGTCCTAGACGATCTTCGCGAACAGTCTGGGATCAGTAATGTGGAAAGTCATGAAGGCTCTCACAGCACTGGTCTAACTGAAGTTATATCTGAATTAGAAGGAAGTACCCCTGAAGCTAGGGAAGAATCTGTTCATGTGGTGGAAAGGTCACAAGAACAGGTTGCTGAGAATGGTTTGGCCAACCAAACGGCGGGTATTGGCTCTACAGATATGAGAGATGACTCAGGTCAAGGTATGAGAAGCATTTTACAAGAAACTGCCACAAATCTTTTATACCGTGAAATTCCACAAACGGACTCTGAGGATCATACTAGTGTACTGGATGTTGAACCTTTCATTCAACAAGTTAATACTCTTGATGAAAATGTCGATATTGGATTAGTTAATCATTCGGGAAGATCTCAAGACAGTGATCTCGAAAATGTAGATCCACAGGAATCTACCTCTCTTGAGGAGCTGAATGAAGAACTAGGTATGGGAGTTGAGCCAAATGATCGGCAAGAATCTGGTTTTCAACATGAATGGGAAAATAGCATCGAAGAAGATATAAACGAAACTCAGTTGGAAAGTATTGCTACTAATTGGTCTGAAGAATTCTTGAGTACGACATATAGAGGAGATATTCATCTGCAAAATGCCCCTGAAGCTTCCCATGAAAATGTTATCTTCGTGGAAGACGTGCCGAATTGGTTTGAAGAAGGCCTTCCCAATCAGGAGGCTACATCAAGCCGAAGGTTGGAGACCTTTTATTTTCCTGAAGATGATAATGCGCATAATGGGGAAATCAGAGAACTTTTGAACAGGTAATAAAAAATTTATTCGTTGACAGCATGCCCTGCTACAATTCAGACCTTTCTAAATGATGAATTTACATGTGGACCTGTTCTTTAATTATGCAGGAGAAGTGTTTCTACTCTTCTTAGCAGTGGTTTCCGAGAAAGTCTTGACCAGTTAATACAATCTTACGTAGAGAGGCAAGGTCACAGTACCAGTAACAGGGATATAGACGAAATGATGCCCCTTTACACATCTGCTGAGCAAGAGCAAGAGCACGATAGGCAGAGTGAAGGTCAAGCGGGTTCTGTTGAGAGCCATTCACTTGCTTTGCCTCTGCCACCTACATTGCCCTCTCGGCAACTTTGGGATAATGAGTTGAGCAATGGTAGTTGGTCACGACGTGATTTCCGTCAGCAATTCGGAGCTGTATGTCTCATCATTTTTTTCCCTCGTCTTTTTAGTTGAAGTCAGTAGGATGCAAATGAAATAAGGAAAAAAAAAATAAAAATAAAGTAAAACATGCAAATATCAATGCTAAACCATTGACGAATAGTCATTCTATTATTAAGAATTGTTGCAATTTCTTAACTCAATCGTGGTTATATTTTTTAACTTGTTGCTGAATTTTTCAGGATTGGGAGATTATTAATGATTTGAGGATTGACATGTCGAGGCTGCAACAAAGGATGAGCAACCTACAGCGAATGTTGGAGACATGCATGGATATGCAACTCGAGCTGCAGCGCTCAATAAAGCAAGAAGTTTCTTCTGCATTGAACCGAGCAGCTGGTGCTGAAGGTTTGTCTTCATTCTAAATGCTACTGGATTCTTTAGTTTATCTAACAAGATAAAATATACAGAATTTTGTTTTTAAATATGATTCCTGCTCTAGACCACTTAAATGATTTGGTATGCTTTCCCATGTCTTCGACTGATTGGATATCACCTTCGCAGAGATGTTTAAAGACAGTCTGCCAGACGATGAACCCAAATGGGATCGAGTAAGAAAGGGAATTTGTTGTATATGCTGCGATAACCATATTGATGCTTTGTTGTACAGGTAATCCCAGTAAACTTTTAGTCTCTTTTCGTGTGTTTATGGTCCCGAGTTTCACTAAACTTTTATATACTCCCATTTACAACGTGTAGATGTGGGCACATGTGCACATGTTCAAAATGTGCTAACGAGTTGGTCGACGCAAGAGGAAAGTGTCCGATGTGTCACGCGCCCATTCTAGAAGTGATTCGTGCTTACTCCTTATGATGACTTAGATGACAATAATGAAAAATGAGATTACTAGTGATTCATTCATCTTCAACAGGTGACCTACTGATTCTTCTCATACCGATTTCTATACATATAAAGTTTATTTGTACGGTGATGGACGATTGAAATAATATATGTAATCTCTGTAATTGATTAATCTTGGCCAGAATAAATGTGTTGAGTGAATTTAGAAACCTTATTTAGGGGAATTTTGAGGATTTAGGTACTTACCGCTCTCCTCCAGCGGAAGGACTTCCAATTTGCTAATTTCCAGTGTTGAATCTTCATGAAGCTTTTCTAACTAAATTCCCTTCATAACTCTTGAGCTACCTCTTTACTTTTTTTCTTTTACCTCATAAAGATGGTTTACATTAAATATTTTCATTTTTCAAGAAAAAATCGGAGTGTGATTGATGATGGAGAAAGTGAGGGCATGGTTTTCCAATTCTCAAACTCATTGAAGTGTTAAAATTGGATTCTCTAGTTAGAAATTGTAATAGTTATATAAGTTTGAGGATTTAATTTTTATCATTTGGTGGTCTAATGGAAAGTTTGAGGGTGTAATTGCAACTATTATTATATTTCAAGGTGGGCTTTGCATTTTTTTTAGTCTTTGTTGCATCCTATTGAAATGTATACCTTGTTTAAGGGAACTTTTTGAATCTTTTAAAAAATATGTACACTAGAATGATCTAGATATATATATATATACCTTCTCTGTTCACATTAGAAATTTATCCTTATACATATACATACACATACATACATATTATTTCTTTAATAATCAATCTTTTTTTTCGTACTTATGAAATTGGTTATAGATTTTAAGGAGTGTTTTGATATTTGGGTTATGAAAGTGAATTTTATTATTATTATTATTATTATTATTATTATAATTTTGAAATATGATTTTTTAAATCTGAAGACTATATTGATAAAATTTATGAAATCCATCAAATTCAAATAAAAAAGCAAAACAACATTTAGCTACATTATCCTTAAAATTAAAAAAAAAAAAAATCAAAAGGCTTAATATTTAAAGTTGAGGGGCTAAATAGAGACAATGGGACTAAATATATGATTTAACCATATTTTTCAGTATAACAAGGAGAGATTTAATAAAAATTAGTACTTAATTGAAATTTGAAAAGCAAATGGCCATAATATCAGGAGTCGATTAAAACTTTAAAACAAAAAAAGCTATACGTATAGGGAGGAGAGAATAAAGTAATGTAACAAAAAAAATAAGGGTTAAACATAAAATTTTTGACAAACTATGAAAGATGAGATCAGAAAATGGGGCAACCATCGACGATAATTCCTCTGGTAGAGGGGCAAGGGGCCAAGGGGCTAAGGGGCATCCATCGGTATTGTTTCCCCACCAGTCAATGCCCTTTGATCCCAATGTAAGGATGGTAAGTATTGTCATGAAGGCAGTTCCAGCATCCAAACCACCAGACAAGATGTAATTGTAACGTTCCCACCACTCTGTCTTGTATCTGAAAAGAAAATATCCAAACACAAAACCACAGATGAGCCAACTCGTGAAGTTTACGGCACTAGCTGATGGCATCATTGACGTAGTATCTAATAGGATTGACATATGAATGAGGCGATTGCTCCACCAATAAAGAACCAATTTATAGCTCTGTAGTCTCCAAGCTCTTCAAAGATTCTACAAAGCCCGACAAATCTCCATATTACAGAAGCATCGATGTTTTCTGATAGTAGGTTGGTATCACATAGATCTTGAATCGGTCCCATTAGCCACCAAGCAGTTCCAATGTATACTAACACTGATATGATTGTCCCTACAACCTGCAATGGAGTTTATTTGTTATGAGCAACTTCACACACTTGGATATTGTGCTGTATATACTTTTAAGCCAAGGTTATAGAAAATTCACCTGGGCCATGAACATTGTCCTGGGTGGAATCTTCATGTAGTATCCAAGTTTAAAGTTGAACACAAATGTTAGAGCTTGTGTCATTATGATATATCCACACACCTTGAAACACATGTTGGCAACTGGGCGTTCCGTAATAATGTTCAAACCAGGTGCTTGCAAACAAGAAAGACATTTAGATTTTGCATGATGAGTAAGTGTTTTTAAGAGAAAAAAAAGGTTTTGAAACTAGAGACAGTTGTAGTTCGGATTGGTATTCTAAGGCTCACCTGGTTTGTGGTAGCAGCAATGATGCCGATAGTGTGAAGACGAAGGCAATGAAACAAGCTATCAGTAGACCCCACCAAGGCAATTGGAGTGATTCGTTCTAATATTGACAAGCAAAAATGGAGAGGCCAATGTTCAACATGAATGGCGATGAACCACCATGTCGGTACTTGTTTATAAGCTGGCATAAGCCTTGTATGTATGTCAATTTTTCTCTGCCTGCAAAGGCACTTCTACTTTGGTTCCATAGTTCCCTGCGTGTAATGTACAATATCAATTAATTAGATAATGGTTTACAATTTCCTACATTTTCTAATTTAAAGTTTTGCATAGAACTTACCTTCCATTGAAGAGAAGAACATGCACAACTATAGCAGAAAGTGTGGCAAATCCAAGACCATAAGTCATTGCAAAGAAAGTACTTAGCTTTACTGGCCCAGTTGTGTCGTAAACACCTCGATCAAGATGGAAATTAGAATTGGCTGTGCTTGAAACATTGTACTCCAATCCATTCGCCATGAAAAGGCTACTTGAATGTATGGGGAACTACTTGGCCCCGTAAATATTAAACCGGTAACCAAGGGGTGTTATGACATACATCACAAGAACAAACCCTTAGCAGTGGCAAACTAGGGACTAGCTAGGGGGCTTCCGAGGTAAGATGAGATTGTCGACCAATCTATCCTGAATGTGCCAAGCCCAAGGCCTTGTTGGATTTAGTGTCCTAAATCTTGTGGATCTTCAATTTGTAAATACAAATTATTTATTAGGAATATTTTATTCGACATTTAGAATGCATTAACTCAATCCAGTAAACGATCCAAGGTAATTTTATGTAGCTTGAACAGTAAGTGATAGACATACAAGTGGATCATATCAAGCAATAACCTAAAAGGTCGGTAGTATTTGGATAAGGTTGGGTACCTTATTTTGGCAACATTGCGGATATGACCCATTTTGTAAGTGTTACAAACGATTTGATCTAAATCGTTCATGCGAAGACATGTGAGTAGGGTATCATGTACAAAGAGTTTGTATAAGATCAGATGATTAATCTTTTTTTATAACACTGTTAACTGAAGAGACTAACATTTCATAGGATGACCATCTCGAGTGAGTTATAGACTCCCGGTCTATGAGGTCAATCCTTTGTTTTGTATGGGTGAAAGTGGTCTGAGTCGCTGACTCAATAAGCCTACCAGTTTGGGCATTTGTCCGAGTAGGGAGTTAGGAACATAACTACATAAGATGAAGTTCACTCCTTCCCGTTTTTAGGGAAAGTACGTGAGTTGTTCTCTTAAGTGCTGACTTCGGGTCTTGAACAAGTGACCCCTCCCTCTCATTGGCCCGAGAAGGATTTAATTATAATTACGAGAAACTCGTGAAGGATTGACTTATTGATGATTGGTTATATCCATAGACACAAAAATATATCTATAGTGCAAAGAGTGTAACTGTGGGTCTTTAGTGGAGTGACCAACAGTTAATGAATATTGATTATATTAGTTAAAGACTTTGATTAATTTAATCTCAAATAACTCGAGCTTCTAATCTGTAGGTCCAATAGTTCTTCTACTAGCTCACTAAGGGTAAAACAAGGATAAATTGATTTTAGACTAATTTGAATTGTACAAATTATTTTAGGAAATTTTATATTAATAAGGATCAGTATAAAGTGTAATGTATAATGATACATTATAACATATAGTTAATTATAAATATGATTTATAATTAAAATTATATAATATGAGAGAATTATATTTGAATAAGTTTGGAATATTAATATGAATTGGATTCATATTAAAATTATAGATGAAGAGAAAGATATGCATTTTATATGATTTAAATGCACAATTAATAAATATGTGGTACTAATTAATTAATTATTAATTAGTAAATTATTATTATTTATTTAATTATTTATATATATTAAATTTGATTTAATATATATTTAATTAATAATATTAAATAAATAATAAGAAAAAGGGAAATAACTCCACTGCAGTAATGTAGGGGAATGAATCGTGGGTGAAGAGATAACTCCCCTCACGTAATTTTGTTCTTAAAAGTTTTTTTTAGAGAACACTTTTTTACCGAGGCAAATTCACTCAGCAAAAAAATTTTCCTACTCACTTGCAATTCTCCATTCATCCCCTCTCATAAGCTCTAATTCCTTTACCAAAGAAGGATCTACCATCCTTGGTCCTCTCTACTACAAGAAATATGACTTTTAGCGACGAAAATAATTTGTCGCTAAATCTATTTTTTTCGTCATAAAAAATGTTTAGCGACAAATTTTTTTTGTCACATGTATTTGCCACTAAAGCTTAATCACTGAAAGGTTTTTGCGATGTTTTATTAATCGCAATATGCAATGAATCCTTAGAACATCGCATTCTTATTGTGTCGAAACATAAAAAGTCGCAATATGCGATGTTTATCAGGATGTCCTATTGAATGTTATCTAGTCATTGATAACTTGATTATTTGTAGATATAAATAGACCAAAACAATGCTCGTAAGTTGTCTTATTGAAACCAAGAAATATAAACCTGACTGCTATCCGCACTAGAATAAATGAAGTTTTTCGTAAAAACTTGCTAGTGAAGGAAGAACTTCTAAGAATAAGAGATAGGGTTAAAGAGAGAGCCAAAAGAGGATCTTTTGTGTATAATCCCGCATAATCTTGAATGTTATCAGTTCTTGCACTTGTCTGATTAGCTAGTTAGTGAGACAATAATTTATCATGGCGATGATCAGTAGTTGGTCTGAGAGGATAACTTATATAATTAACCTTTTTTGTTTAACTCGAGAAAAAAATGAGCTAGATCTATGAAAATTTTCATTCAATTAGATTAGATATGGTAAATTTTTTAAATAATAGAACAACAAAAGAATGGCCTATTCTCCCCGGTTGGAATAGGCAGATAATTTTCTTCCCTTAGAATCGTACTTGAGAGTTTCTTACCTCATACGACTCAATAATCAATTTTTTTGCTGTCCCATATTTTTCAGAGGGATTCATATGTAACACCCTGTATTTTTTTTTTTTTAGTATTAATGTAATTTTAATATTTTATTATTTGAGGGCATTTTTGAAATTTTGGATTTCCAGTGTAAGTGCAGGAATTTATTTTTAACCTTAGAAATTATTCAATTTGGAAATTAATGACAGGAATAAATTTCTTTTCGGGAAGGAAAGGTAGTTAATAAAATATAGTAGAATAAGGAAAATAATAAAATAAAAGGTTTATTTTATTTCCTTATAAATTATTATTATTATTATTTATAAAACAACTCCTTTTCTTCTTCTTCCTTGTGCCACCGAAGACCTAACCTCCCCCATTGTTTTCGTTTCTCCAGCCGCCGTCGATGCAACTCGTGACCACACCGCCTCCAGCCACCAGTGTTTCTCCCGACATCGGTCCGAGCCATCTCTGCCACCGCCAACCCAACCTGCTCCCGCTGCATCGTTGCAGAGCTCAGCCCTGCCCTCCGGATCCGCGCATCCGCCGCCCCTCTGTCCGAAACCCAGCCTCGTTCACCGCTTCAGCCGCCGTTTCACATTCTCTCCAGCTGCAGACTCACGCGACTAGAAACCCAGCTTCATTCACCGATCGTCCAGCTGACTATCCGAGCCCAACCACCGATCTCCACTGGTCACTACCTACCTTCACTGTCGTTCGTCGGATTTCGGCGAATGTTGGTAAGTTTTGGGTGAGATCAATTGAGTTTTGAAGGTTTTGGGTTGCCCATTAAATTGTGGATTTTCCTTTTTGTTGATACCTATTATATTTGGGATTTAGATCTAAGACTGGAGTACTTTAGAGTGCGCAACGTGTTGCCCAACAGATTCGAGTTCGTTCGGCAAGTAGTTTGGTAAGCGTTATGATCCTTGTTGTTGGTTGTTGGGCACCCATTGATTATTGGACTAAAGAATGGTTTAATTTTAAGTATTCTTAAAGGTTCCAAGTCGTCATCCATTGAGTTTTAAAATCTGCTAAGAGGAGATTTTGGAGTCGAAATCTTGCGGGTGTTTGTTGATCAAGTTTCGTTTGGGTAAGTTAATTAGTGATCATTGGATTCAATTTGTATGTTTGGGTCCTAGTTCCAAGACTGAAATTTAGTATTATGTATGTATTAGGGGACTCAGTTCAAGACTTATTTGGTTGGAGATCATTAGCTTGGATTAATATCTAAATTTGACTTCGAGGTAAGTAATCTTACCATTGGAAGTACCCACGGGCCAGGTTTTATTTGTATGCTCGCGTGATAAGTGTATGTTATGGTAAATATTAGCATGTTGACTGATAGTATGATCTGAATCAAGTATGTTCTGGCACGGGTTTTTTTTGTTTAAAGATACACCTAGGCACTTGATTGTTAGTATGTGATGGTATGTGTTTTCATATGTTGATATCTGATCTGTTGGTGTTGAGGCATACTTGCATGCTGTGGGATTATGATGTAAGGTATACATGAATGTAGTATGATATGTTGTCAATAATCATGTGTATGTGATGGAGCCATGGTATCAAGGATTTTCATGTATGTTCCAGAATTGTACAATGTTGATTTTTAGAACGTTGAGACTGTGTGACTATCCTCATTAATTAGTTAGACGCTCACCAGTTTGTGTTTCCTTCGGGATTCACTAGTTTTGTGTTTCCTTCGGGATTCACCAGTTTGTGTTTCCTTCGGGATTCACCAGTTTTGTGTTTCCTTCGGGATTCACCAGTGTGTGTTTCCTTCAGGATTCACCAGTTTGTGTTTCCTTCGGGATTCACTAGTTTTGTGTTCCCTTCGAGGTTCACCAGTTTTGTGGGCATACTTAACTACAATAGGATAGGGCTCAGTCTCTCGTTTGTTCTATTTGTTTATGTACCGTAGGTGGGTATCTAGAAGACATAGATGCCTAGCCTGACCCCAGTGGTGGGGTTACTTACTGAGTATTTTATACTCATTCTTTTTCATATTGTTATTTCAGGTAAAGGTAGAGATGCACTGGCGATGGCGCAGCAGAATTCGTGATCGTGCCACTGGGACTAGTTTTTACGTTTTCGCATCATGACATTTAAAGTCCTTATTCTTTTTTTCTTAATGTTTAGTTTTACTGTCTTAAATTTATTATTACGGATTATTTCTTTTATATACTTTTAATAGTCTTTACGAATTATGGGTACCCTATTATTGTTTTAACAATTGCATTTAATAAATGTCTTTTGAACTTCTCTTGTTTAATTAACATTTATTTCAACATAACTGAGCGTCGTTTTAAATTTTATGCATGCATTTATTTTAGTAACAATCTAACCTAAGTCCTAGGGGGTTGGGTCGTTACATCATATATGAAAGAGGTCGACAATAAGTTCTTTCAAAATTGACTATTTGTCCCTCTGTTAGAGGTGTTCTAGAAATGTCTGCGATCAAGTAAATAACTTGTCACACCCCTCTCGAGTTATATCCCCAAACCCGAAAGGAGATGTGTAGACAATTGACACCACCCTTGTGCTATCAACTGTCCAACTTTAACCAACACATTATAACTAACACGCATAATTTAATTAACCTTTATTAGCAATTACAAGTGTTCATTCTAAATACATTTCCAATCCTAGTTAATCCTAATGACTTTCAATAATAACCAGATCCGAGGTTTCGCTCTGTGAGAGAGTGGCAATCCAAACTTGAGTGGTTTTTTCAGAACGTCCTTCTATTTCGCTACCGGCAGGGGGATAAAACATTAGAAAACGTGAGCTAAAAGCCTAATGAGTGGTATATTTTATAGAAAAAAACGTTTGTTCTAGAAATTCATTTTTGGAAACCAATTTCACAATCAAGCAATCATAACACATAAGAATGAAACTCTTCCAACCTGATAACTGGCTATTTTTGGCATGATCATATATTTTCCAGGTATTCTCATGAATTTCTCAATATGAATGTTAAGGAAACAATTTCAGTACCCTTATAGCCCACTGAATGTGCACATATCGACAATTTCCCGTTAGACGTGCTTGAGACAAGCTAACAATTTTCTAGGATACAATCTTAGTTTCTAATGCAATTCATGTTATGCAAAATAACAAGAATCAAATCAACAAATAAAATCTAGAAAGACACATGTCCCGATCATGCCAACTTTCCAAATCTTTACACACACACATATATATTAAAAAACATACAAAAGTAGAAAATCATTCACAGTTCTTTTGTTGAGATTTCTTTCTCAAGCAGCTCCTAGTCCTGTTTACTCGAATTCTGCTTATTTCAAGGAAATCCTAAATTATCCTAAAATTCCTTAAATAATTATATTTTTGGTCTTTAATATCCTCAAATTAAATAACTCGACTTACCCACTTTAACCGACTAAAAAATAGGTTCAAAATTTGAAAATATAACTTTTGAGGTTATTTAGGTGGGCTGGTGAGCAACGTGTGCAACCAGCGTGCTAGGCTGGGCATAGGTAGGCGACAGTCCTCGCACAGATGTGCATGACACAGGTACAGGATGTGGGCGAGCGCGAACGAGGGGCTGGGCAATGCACGCAACACAGACATACGCTGGGTCGCCTGGCTGTACGTTATGCACGCTGACAGGCGTCCGTGTCGTCTAGGTGGCATGCCTTGCGATGGGCGTGCACGCGCTTGCGCTGTGCGCCAGGCGTGGGTGTATGCCATGGCACTTACCCTGTACGACCAACTGGGTTTTCTGCCTTCCAACGCAAATTCCTTACTCCTAACTACTCCAAATTAAATGGCAATATATGATCACCTACTACACTCTCCTTTTAACAATTTGACACCAATTTTACCTGAATTGCATGAGTGAATTGTAAGAACCATCAGCCCTAAGATGCCCTATTTATAGAAGCCCCAAGACCACCACTGCTTGACACATCTTTAGCTTTGCATGTCCAGATGCCTTCAGCATGCAAGTGCCAACTCCTCTCCCTTGACACCTCTTCCTTGCATGTGGCTGAAGTGTCTTAATCTACTTAGGCCAACGCATAGCTTCCCTTTTGCATGTCTTATTATGCGCCCACCTTAACCTTGCTTAAGCTCAACATCACTTGATTTAGCCACGTGCCCCGATTTTTTGTCAACCTAGCTTTGCTCCCCAAGTTTACTCAACTCAATGCATATTTTCCTCCTTGGCCGCATACCCTACTCATCGCATACCCTCACTTGAATGCCTACATCTTACTTGGTCGCCTAGCTCACCCAACATCAAACCTCACTTGGATGCATAGTCTCTCCCTCAGCCGCATGGTCTTACTTGGACACATTCACCATTTAGCCGTCGCATCACTATCTTTGCGCCCACATCTAACCTCAAGATCAACGCATAGTCCATAAATGATCGTACCACTCCTCCCAATGCCTAGTCTCATGGTTGGTGCATGGTCTTATTGCACGCATACCACGTCCTATGCACATCCACACACACACAAGTCTCCTTGCCTAGGCCATCCTAGCTGCATGCGTCAATGTGTCTTTCTAACCTCAATATGCTTTAACCAATGCATGGTCTCAACGCAAGACTTCCTTACTCTTGGCCAACCTTAACCTCGTCCTCACCTTCTTCAACGCCGACATGCATTCACTAACCTCAATTTGCTAGGGCTATCGTGCACCTCACAAGAACTCCAATTCATGTCTCCCACACTTAGCCAAATTTTGCCTCCCTTAACCAAGCTCAACTATATTTTTAGGTTAGCCCTAAAAAATCTCATTCTCAATACTTACGGTACTTTCTTCCTCTTTTAGTCAACCTCAAGCTACTTCTTATGCCAAGTTTTCTTTAATCTTATCCATTCAAGTTTGGCTAAAACTCAAGGGTTTACATAGCTCGATGAACAAATGGATCAGATCGAATTGAAAAATGGAAAGATTTATACAAGTTATACCTTTCGTCACCACTTTGTGAAAAATCGTTAGGTATGAATATGTTAGATACATATAACTCGATTGGTGAAATAGTATCTCTCTCCAAAAAGCATGTTTTTTCTTTTACCATCGCACAAAGAAAATATTTTGTTGCGAATGAACAAGATATTAAGGAATTGTCCAAATGTAAAATCATAATTATTGATACGAGCCTTTTCCACATAATTCAAATGTTTTATTGTGCAACTTTTTCCTTTTTTGATGCAATAATTTTGCGATATTTTACGTTTCGTCGCAAATTTTAATAATATTTTAAAAAAATTATTATTATTTTGTTCAAGCGGTTTTTTAAAAAACATTATCCCTGATAGAAAACATGTAGTGCAATTCTATTGTGAAATTAAACAAATATGAACAAAATATTGTACTATATTAAAATATGTTTATAATCTTTAATATCCACTACAACAAAAATAAGTTTTCAACAAGGTTTGCATATTTCTACCGACAAGTTTGGTTTAGTCTTCATAATGTATTCTTCCAGAAAGATTTAATATTGTCACTAACAAATTCTGGTTCAATTATGCACACATAAATACTACACATATCAAATTGTTTTTAAACATGAGTATATCAAAATTTGTTAAATATTAAACTTAAACATATTCATCATTGATATAAAAAGATTAATTCATTTTTAATTATCAATCAAAAGTTAGTCTAAAACATAATTAAACATAAATACTCATTCTTCCCCCTCCCCTAACCATTTTGTTCACAACAACAACAAACAAAATATGAAATACTTAATAGTTACCACATTAATTATAATGTAAACATGCTTTTTCCACCTTCATTACAAAAACTACAAGTATAAAATCAAGCATAATCTATTTCAAAACTTTATCCATATTTATCCTATGAAAAACATCAAATGGAAACTTATCATAAAGTTATTTAAAATAACCAATAATATGTGCACAATATTTAGAACTTTCATCATTCCATAATAATTAGAATAATTAAGCATATTCAACACAACGCAAGAATCAACAAACTTTTAAAGAACTTAATCAAAAATAAAATCAAGCTAAGAATAGAATCACACAAATCAAGTAATCTCTTCAAATGTAATAGATACAATAACATAAATATCATAATTTAATTACATAAATCGTCTAAAACAAACTTTAATCACATTATGACTTCCAACTCACACTTTCAGCACACAAAATAGTCTCCAAAACTTATTTCAATGCATACAATTTAACTACATAATTATTCTAAAAAAAAAAATACATAATAAACTCAAATATCTTATGAAAAAGCATTAAAGGGCATATAAAAAAATTTCATCATGCTAATCAAACAACGTTTTTAAAAAGCTTGAAGACATAAATAATATCCAAATCACCTTTTAAATCTCTCATCAACAAAGTTTTTACTATATTAAAAAATAAGAATGATAAAAGAAAAGGTATAAAAAGCTACATACCTTCAAGGAGCTTAACCGAGAAGAAAATCAACCTTCGAATGGAATCTTTGAACAAAAGAAATAAAAGTATTTGAATGAATAATCATACAATCCAACTAATAAAGATAACATGTTGTAATCACACAGTAAGTTCCAAATAAAATTTTGTTCACATAAAGACAAACTTCAAAACAAAATTTGAACACAATAAATCATGCTTTAATCAAACAATGAGCCCCTAAGCAAAATCCAATCATATAAATGTTGGGAATGCGACCAAAGTCCCACATTGATTAGATAAAAGGAAGATCATGGGTATATAAAAAAGAACAATCATTTCTATTGTTATGAGACTTTTTGGTATAAAACCAAAAACAAAGCCATTGTGGAGATAGTTGGAGGATGGTTGTCATCTTCAATAAATAGCCATCCAAATCATAGCTTAATCACATAAATATTTTCAAAATCAAAGTTTAAACAAAAACCTACACTCAATCACAAAAATTGCTTCCAAATCACAAATTATCTACACAAATGAAATTGATTTACGATCATGCATCAAATTGTTATTGTTTAAGATCATGTCTTATTGATGACGATCTCCCCTCTAAATGTTCCTCTCAACTTCAACAAACGATAGAGTAAAATACGTAAAAGACTAAACCTTAAGTAAATGGTTCTAAAAAAATCTATTGCGACTAAATCTTATTTCATCTCAAATTATTGCAACTAATTCTATTTTCGTCCCAGTTTATTGTGACAAAAGCCTTTTTTGTTGCAACGCGGGCTTGAAACTAAAGCCCATTTCGTCACAAACCCTCAGATTGGATGTCAAACATCTTGCCCAATTAATTGAGCTAACATGCGTTGAAATCATTTTTCGTCACTCAATACGACGACTTTGAAATACGTCGCACGCCACTTGTGATGATTCGGGTGTTTGTCGCATGCCACTTGCGACGATTAGATTTATTCATTGCAAGTTAGCGACTTATTAGTTTTTCGTCACATGGATAGGGGCAAGATTTATTTTGTCGCTATAGTTGCGACGTTGTGAATTTTGTCATTAGATATTCGTCGCTAAAAGTCATAATTCTTGTTGTGCCCCGAGACATGTTAGGGTAGCCTAACGGTGGTGTTCGTTGAAGAATTGGTCTTCAAAGATCGTGCAGAGAACTTTCATTGAAGAATTGGTCTTCAAAAAGTAATTTTTCTATACTGAAATAAATTGCATGCTTAACCTTTTAATTTTGTAAAATCAATTCTGATTTTTCCCATCCTAGTTCAAAGATGAAAAATGATTACACGCTTCCACATTGGGATTCAATCCCTTGAGGACTTTTTCATGCCAGAACCCGTTTGATGAAGCAAAAAGACTTGAAATCAAACCAACAGAGCCAAGATAAAGAGGTAAGCATCATGAATAGATAGCCAGGAATAATATAATCCGCAAAGCTGCAAATCATGGCCAAGATGAAGAATTGTTTAAGAGTGATGCTTCGTTTTAATCTTTTTACCTTCTCATGCAGAGCTCTACAAATCTCAAAAGTTTACAGTTAGAAATTTTATAAGAATGCAAAGAATAAGAGCATTCAACTAAAACAAAATTAGTCAAATAAAGCATTAGATAATAAGACGTCACCTAAATAATGAGACCTGAACCAAAATAGATGGCCACCACATCTCGCCTGGCTCAACCAAATATTTCCTAAAAATTCCAGCCTAGCAAAATCCAAGAATCTACAAAAAAACAGGTATCATATAAAGTTATAAACATCATAATACAAATTGATAACAACCACAAATAAATATTGACCAATCATTCTATCGAGACATTCAAAAAGTGGATGAAGATATGAACTTGAGTTGTGAGCATAATGAGCAAAGTAGGAATGAAAGTGAGTTGTCTCTTATAGAGCAGTTTAACAACAGTCAAAATATGAGTAGCATAAAGAGAGCCAGCACCAGATTTGGCAAAAATGGTAATAAGAACATCCTCTTTTATATTGAGGGGTCCAAGATTCTTAGTGAACTGGAACCATGTGCCTTTAAAAAAGGGTTGAGTAGGAACTGTCTTGGCCATCAAATGGCCAAGGGGCACAACAGCAATTTGCGCGACAATGAAAGAAACCGACAGTGGGTTGGATTTGTACCAAAAGAACTGGCTCACGAATGAAAGTATGACACTGGCCACTAAAGAGGAATTAATTTTTCATAGTAAGACAAAAGAGTGCAATAAAGGTGACACCTGAATCAAGAAAGGGAGAAAATCCTTTTTTAGTATTCAATTCAATACAATCACTGTAGCTATGAGGGTACATTTATATAAGAGCGGGAAGGAAACCCTAGAAGGCATAATGGACAAAACAGGTGGGCCCTACAAACATTATTCACTAATGAAAAGAATATTACAGTATAAAAAATGTATTTAATCAATTTGTGGAGCTTTATCTTCTAATTGAGATTTTTCCTTCACATCCCCCCTCAAACGAGAGGGTAAATTAATTATCCCGAGTTTGGATCTGAGATACACAAATTGTGACTGAGATAAAGGTTTGGTGAGATTGTCAGCCACTTGATCTGTTGATGGAACATACTTGATTTCAAGAGTACCCTAAAGGACTTTATCACGCACAAAATACACATCAATCTCAATGTGTTTTGTGTGGGCATGGAGTATCGGGTTTGTGGCGAGAGAATTGGCACTTAGATTATCACACCAGATAACTGGGGTTTGAGGGGTGCGAAGACCGAGTTCATGGAGGAGCTAGGTAAGCCAAGTTATTTCAGTAGATGTATGAGCTAGAGCTCTATACTCAGATTATGTGCTTGAGCGAGCAACAATTATTTGCTTCTTTGAGGACCAAAAGACAAGAGAGTTACTGAGATACACATAATAAGCCGCAACAGATTTTCGATCATCGATATTCAAAGCCCAATCAGCATCAGAGAATGCAGTGATGGCAAAATCATCAGAAAGTTGAATTACTAACCCTATGTCTTTTGTTCCACTTAGGTACTGCAAGACACGTTTGACTCCTTGCCAATGAGTATCAGTTGGTTGTTGAAGGAATTGGCTAAGATGATTAACAATGTAGGCAATATCTGATCGTATATTGGTCAGATAGTGCAGGGCCACAATGGTACTTTTATAGATAAACGGATTTTGCACGGGAGTGCCTCCAGTTATAGAAAAATACCTCCCAACAACAGAAGAAGTGGGAGATGACTTGAGAGAAGTAAGTTTGAGTTTGTGGAGTAAGTCGTCAATGTATTTAGATTGTGTCAAAAGGAGCCCTGAGTTAGTCTGAGAAACTTGAATCCCCAAGAAGAAGTTGAGGGAGCCAAGATCTTTTAGAAGAAATTTCTTTCCAAGGGCTATAACAATTTTGTTTATTAGATTCAAACTGTTTCCAGTGAGTATCATATCATCAACATAAACTAAGAGTAACGCAATAGAAGTCCATTGTTTGTAAATGAATAATGAAGTATCTGCCTGACTGTTAACGAATCACCATGATGTCAAGGTGGATTTCAGCATACTATTCTAAGCTCGAGGAGCCTGTTTTAATCCATAGATAGTCTTCTCTAACTTGCAGACGTGATTAGGGAATAAAGGATCAATGTATCCAGTGGTTGTGACATGTAAACCGTTTCATCCAGTTTCCTATTGAGGAAAGCATTGTTGAAGTCAATTTACCTAAGTTCCTAATTATGAGAGACAACAATATAAAATATAACCCGAATAGTTAGAGCTTCAACAACAGGGCTGTAAGTCTCAAAGAAATCTACACCGGGATGTTGGTGAAAGCCCTTGGCTACAAGTCTGGTTTGTGACGTTGAATCGACCCATCAGAATTTCTTTTGATCCGGAACACCCATTTACACCCAAAAACATTCTAATTAGTAGCAGGTGGAACAAGGATCCAAGTTCAATTTTGACGTAGAGCTTGAAGCTCATGATCCATGGCTTCTTTCCAAACTGGTGTGGATAGGGCGTCTGTCACTTTTGAAGGTTCGGTGTTGCACCAGTCTATTGTGGAGGAGGATAGCAACACCTTGGGCTTAAAGACACCTGCCTTGGCTCTCGTTATCATGGGATGACCAATTGGAGGTTGAGGATGGTCGTTAGTTTAGGTGAGGGTATCCGTGAAGTGGAGAGAGGTAGTTGGGTGGTGGGATACGGAGAGGTAGATTGGCTTAAGGAAGACAATGAGTCGGTCGAGACTGAACTTGGGGAAGGATCCCCTCGGTTTGGGGAAAAAGCTGACACATAAGGAAGGGAGGTGGGACCAGATGGGTTGGGTGATGGTATATATGTCGCAGGTGAATGTTCTTGTGTTGGCCTGTTGATTGTGGGGCTTGGGCACAAGGAAGTGCTGAGGGTTTGGCCGGTCCATTTGTGTTGGGCATAGGTTGAGAAGGTGTCGGGCTAGATTGGGCTATTAGCAATGGACTGAACCATTCGGTGGATTGAAGTCCCCATGGAGCACTCAGAAGATAGTCTGAGGTACTTGAACTGAAAGAGTTCAATGATTCACCTGACAGCTCAAAACCTGTTTCACAAGGAAAGGAATTTTCATCAAACTCAACATGTCTTGAAATGTAAATTTTACCTGATGAGTTGAGGCATTTGTGTCCTTTATGGATTGGACTAGGGCCAAGTAAATGCACTTTTTTGATTTGTATTGAAACTTTTGAGAGTTGTATGGTCTGAAGCATGGGTAGCAGGCACAACCAAAAGTTATGAGATCATAGAAGTTCAACTATCTTTGTATTAATTTTTCATGGGAGACCGTCCTCTTAACACCGTAGATGGAAGCCCATTAATGATTAACGTGGCTGTCATAAAGGCCTCCCACCAAAACTTTATGGGCATTGAAGCTTGGGCTAGTAAAGTTAATCCCATTTCAACTATGTGTCGATACTTCCTTTCAACTCTTCCATTCTGAGATGATGTATAAGGACAAGAAAATCTAGACTTAATCCCTTGGTAAGCACATATTTGATGTACCTTTTTGTACTCACCTCCATTGTCAGATTGAAAGGTTTTAATAGATTTTCCAAATTGACTTTTTATCATTTTTAAGAAATGATCAAAGGGCTGCATTGCTTTTTAACTTTAAGGGATATATCCAAACAAACCTATTGAAATCATCAATGAAATATACATAATATCTGTAACCATCAAAAGACATGATAGGGGCAGGACCCTATAAATCTGAATGAACTAAATCAAATGGAGCAAGGGCATGAGATTTAGAGTATGAGAAAGGAAGAGCATGAGATTTTCCAAACTTACAAGCTTCACAGAAATTGAAATTTTCATTGGCTTTTACTGGTAGATTACATTTTTTAATAACATCATGTAAAACTTTTAAGGATGGATGTCCAAGTCTCCTATGTAAAACAGTTTTCGACACAACAATATTAACACAACTATTCTAAACAACTGTAGAGAAAGCCATTATCTTATCTTCTGAATTCAAGCAAGAATCAACCGAACTTGAAGCACTACCAGTGGCTCTTGTTGTTCCAACTTTGTAAAGCCCATTTTTAAGTTCCCCCTTCAACACCACCCTGCCCGTAATATCCTTGACAAGACAATAACCATCATGAAATTCAATAAACACCTTGTTATCTTGAGCAATTTTGACACACTAATGAGGTTTTTAGCAATTTCAGGAACACATAAGACATTTTTTCAGATTCAACATTCCATCAACAGTGGCTAAAGAGTATGAATCGATATGAGAAATAGATAAGGCACTACCATTACCGATTGTTACTTTCTCATTACCTCCATACTCAAATGAATGTGTCATGCTAGTAGAGTCTGAGGTCACATGATTCGAAGCCCCGCTGTCCATATATCATCTAGGATCAATGACCAATTCAGGTGTGGCGATAAATGAGTTGTTATTTTGAGTAGCCAGAAATGCTTGATTAGACTGTTGTGTTTGAGTGTTGGGTCCATTTTGTTGAACATTCCCTGCAAATGGTTGTCTCCGAGAGATTTGATTGCTATTCTAATCGGAGGGAAAATGATAGCCAGTTAGTTTAAAGCAGGTCAATGCAGTATGACCTTGTTTGAAGCATACTTGATAAGTAGGATGATAGTTTCTACGACCGCATCCTCTTCCTCGATTGTTCCTTCTTGATTCGTTGTTCTGTTGGGAAGGTCTGCTACTTGTGAAGGACTGTTGTTGTTTGTTTCCACCACTGCTTGTGGTGAGATTCACTGAGGATGTGCTACCAAATGATGCTGTTTTATAAGTGTTTTGCAGATCAAGACGTTTTTAAAGAATCAACAACTTCGATTGCATATCAGACCACTTAGTGTTCACCCTTCCTTGGATTGTTGTGACCACTATATTATACTCTTCATCAAGTCCAATAAGGACTTGTGAAACTAAAGATCGAGTTGGGACAAGACTACAGCTAATTCTAAGTTGTCATTGAGTTGAATTTCAGCTATCATCGAGTTGTAAAGCCATCCTAAAATGAGTTGATTTGTAGCTATCCAAAATTCATATAGAGGACTCACGGTGGGAGAAGATGTTGTTGAAGAGCTTGAAGCTCTTGTGCCGGTTTGTCCAGACGTGGTGCCTAGCCCAACAACAGTGACAATTGCAAAGTTTGGAGCTATCGGAGTTACAGGTGAAGTTGCAGCGGCTGGAGATTCAGTGAACATAGGTGGGCAAAAATTTTCACCAATGAAATGCCTCTCAATGCGATAACTCCTCAAAATTGGAAGAGTAAGGTACTTCCATAGCAAAAAATTGCTCCTATGTAGCTTGATGGTGGTAATCTGATTTAAAAGCTGATTTAATGGTGGGTTGTTGTAGGTAAGACTGTTGAAGGATCCAAAGACATCAGCAGTGGTGGAATCATATCGTAAAAGAAGGGTTTTACTTAGGAGATGATGACGAACAAATTGACAGTCATTCTTAATACGCTTGGTACGTTCATGAAAGATATCATTGTGAGCAATCTGGATGGCACTACGATTGTCACAATGAAGGATAGTCGCAGACTGTTGAAAAACTCCCATATCAACGAGAAGCCAACGAAGCCATATTAATTCTGACATAGCATCAGCCTGGGTGTGATATTCAGACTCTGAGAAACAATACTTTGTTTCTTACTTTGACAAGAAATGAAAGAGTCACCGAGGTAGAAACAGTAACCCAAGGTAGAACGCCTATCAATAAGACTACCAGCCCAATTAGCATCAGAGTAGCCAGACAACACTAGGGATGACCGCAAAGAGAACTGAAGTCCATGTCTTAGAGTACCCTTGACATAGCGAAGAATACGAAGAACAGTAATAAAATGAATGATTCGTGGAACAACCATGAATTGATTAATAATATGAACAACATATGCAATGTCTGGACGAGTTACTGTTAGATAAATAAGGCTACAAACAAGACGACGATTGAGACTGGCATCTTCAAGAGAAACTCCATTAAATGAAGTCAAGCGAACATTAGGATCAAGTGGTGTTGGTGCTATGGCAGAGTTAGTGATGCCTAAATGAGCCAATAGATTAGAGGCATATTTCGCTTGAGACAATGAGTAACCACCAGAGCTCATTGATACCTCGAGACCAAGAAAGTAACTAAGTGAACCTAGATCTTTCATCTCAAATTACTTTCCATGATAACACTGTAGGCTAGAAATAACCTGAGGATCATCCCCAATAATAATCATGTCATCGACATATAGGAGAAAAAGAATAGTACCATGAGTTGTTTGACGTGTAAAGAGCGCCGTGTCATGAGGATTGGACATATATCCAAGTTGAACGATGGAGGAACTGAAAGTTGCAAACTAAATGCACGAAGCCTGCTTCAAACTATACAACACATGACGAAGGAGACACACTTTTTGGGATGGAGGAGAGACACTTGGTAGTGGTTGCATGTATACTTCTTCAGATAAGGCCCTATTAAGGAAAGCATTCTTGAAATCCATTTGAAGAAGAGGCTGCTGTTTGGCTGTAGCAACTGCTAGGAGACTCCGAACATATGTCATCCATGATATAAGAGCGAATATCTCTTCATAATTGATCCCATACTCTTAAGAATACCCTTTTTCCATAAGTGGAGCCTTATATCATTCAATAGAACTATCAGAGTGAGCCTTGATCTAATAAACCCATTTTCAACCAATGGGTCTTTTATCCAGAGGCAAATCAACATAGTCCCATGTGTGCATCTTTTCTAAAGCATGGAGTTCTTCATTCATTGCTTGCTGCCACAGAGGGTTAGTATTCACCTCATGAAAAGAGGTAGGTTCAACCAAGGAGACGATAGTGAAAAAATAGTGAAAATCTCGAATATGAGTTAGAGGTATCCTTATCTGAGTGAAGCATCGAACAAGAGAAGTAGGGTCATGAACATCTTCCGATTCAACAAGTGAGACAGGAATTTGATTAGAATCGATAGAGACTAGTGTAGATTGCTCAAGCTCAGTATCATGAGAGGACTTGGATGAAGGAAAAAGATCAATAGACCCATTAGTAAGAAAGGGATGAGAACTCGAGAGAGAGGCATGAAAGGACGAGAGGCTGGAGAATATAGCATGCTCCCAAAAAGTGATATGACGTGAAATGCATAATTTATGAGAAAGAGGTTCCCAGTAACGGAAACATTTGTGTTTAGTTTCGTAGCCAAGGAAGTAACAGAGACGAGCTTGTGGTTCCGATTTAGTATGTTCATGTGGATGTAGGAGAACAAAACAAGCACAACAATAAACCTTGAGATTAGAGTAGTTAGGAGGAGTACCATATAATCGTTTAAATAGAGAGACATTTTAAAGGACAGAAGAAGGAAGACGATTGATTATGTACATAGAGGTAAGATCAGCCTCACCCTAAAATTTCTTTGGACAAGAGGCAAACATAGAGTTGGGCTTGAACGGAGTCTAGAATGTGGTGATGTTTACGTTCATTCTATTGAGAGGTATGAGGACAAGAGTGCTGAACAAGAGTGCCTTGTTGAGTGAGAAAAAAAAGATTGGAGGAGTCTTTATATTCCAAGGCATTACTTGAAGAACTTTAATTGTATGGGAGAACTAACTTTGAACTAAATTAGCAAAATTAATATATATTTGAGATAAGTCTGAATGATGTTTAAGAAAATATATCAATGTAAATCGAGAGTAATCATCAATGAACAAAACAAAATAACGATAACCACTGACATTAGCAGTAGAGACAGGACCCCAAATGTCATAATGAACTAAGTTAAAAGGTTGATCACATATAGAACTTGACTGGAAAAAAGATAATGCAGACTATTTTGCAAGTTTGCAATTCAAACAATCAAAAGGAACAAATTGGAAATATTATTAAGATTTTTAATAGAAATTAAATGGCGAAGTTTTTTAGAGGAAGCATGACCAAGATGGAGATGCCACTGATATATAGTGGAGTCTGTGACAGGAGTATAAATAGAACAAGCAAGGAGCTTAAGTGATGTGAGCTAAAACAATCTTCCCACTTTGCGAGCCATACCAATTATTTATTTCATCTGTGGGTCCTGAACTTGACACCCAGTAGAAAAAAAGAAATAGTTAAGCCAAGGTCACACAATTGTCCGACTGATGAAAGGTTAAATGTTAGGTTTGGAACACAATAAACATTAGAAAGTTTCAACATGGGTGTGTCAATGGAGCCAACATGGGATATGGCCATACAATTACCGTCAACAACATAAATGGGGGGGAGCGATTTTGTAGGAGTAGGTGTAGTCAGAAGAGAAAAATCAGAGGTCATATGATTGCAACAAGTGGAGTCAAGAAACCGTTGATTACCCGGGGAAACTGCAAGAGTAGAGAAATTGGATGAAATCACTTGTTTTAGCAAGTCCTGTAGATCACTCAACTGAAAACTAGATAAGGAAGGATCGAAATCAGTAAAGGAGGCAGCAACAGTGGTAAAGGAAGAACAAGGTTTAGTAAAATTCCTCGTCTTTGGATGACTTGGAGTTCGAGGTGGTCTTATGGGACAATTGTCCAGAACATGGTCACATTTGTGACAATGCCTGCATTCGACTTAATTAACAAATTTGTGCCCCGAGAGCTTACAATTTTTACAGAAGAAAGCTATAGGAGTACTATACATATGAGTGCTTGCAATAACCACCTCAGATTGCTTGGAAGAAATGATACCGAGTCGCTTTTCCACAAACAGGATTTTCTGAATTGCTAAGTCTAGTGAAGGTAGAAGATTGCAATGTAGTAGAGCAACATGAATAGACTCATATTCTAAACGAAATCCCATAAGAACTTTAATAAGACGGGGATGACCGACACTGATTTTAGCTTGATCCAATTGTGTCCAAATTGGCTAAAATGTGGCAAAATATTTGCTAACTAATTGACCAGTCTTCTGATTGAGATTAGCAAGAGTACTGTGCAACTGATAATGATGAGCTAATCCAACACACTGGAAACGAGTAAACAAAAAATCCCACAAACTTTTAACATCGTCAAATGCATCAAACTGAACATGAATAGCAGGTATAGATGTATTACGGAGCCAAGTGATGATATGTTGATTTTTACTATCCCAATCCTCTAACCGTTCAATAAATTTATTGTCGTCCTCAGTGGCTATCTTGATTGGCTTAGAAATACCATCAGTGATAATGCGTTGTCATCACATTTCCAAGACGACGCGGAGCGGTCGACATCCTAAAAAAGGGTTAATTTTACAAGAAAATAAAAAGAAGTCACCATCAATCCTTTTTACGGTGTGATTGGATACCGAAATAAAATAAATAATTTTTAAATAAAATTAAATAAAAATGGTCTACAAAAACTAGAGTTGAGTTGGAGAGTTGTTTGTGTCTAGGGAAGGTGTTAGTACCCACAACACTCGTTTAAAAAACGGTGGCCCTATTTTAAATCTTGAATCAAAAATTAATTTTTTTTTTGAAGAAATTCATTTAGAAAAAAAGGTTTTAAAACAAATATCTTATTTTACCCCATTACTCCAATATTTGAAATAATGATCTCATAAAATAAGCGAGTAAATTCCATCATTATGCTATATTATAATTGAGGAAAAATTCCTCACCTAAAGAATGCGAGAAATTATTATAATTTCTCAAAATCTGTCGTAGGAGTAGCCATTTAATAAAGGATTTTTTTTTAAAAAAAATTAATTAAATTCATTTTCTCTTATGATCAAATCTCGGACTCCCAAAGATGTGATTCCTCACCTCAAGAATTCTAGGAAATTGGACTTCCAAATTTCCTAGATTCCATCGTAGAATTTTTTTTTAAAGGAAAACTATCTTGAAAACAAAGTATTAGCAAGCATTGATTAGGAAACCTTTTGAAATCATAGATTAATTTTGAATGTTTGAAAACACAAAAACAGTAATTCTAAAAAAAAAACTTTTTAAGTGATTTAAAAAAAGTTTTATGAAAGATTTAAAACGTAGAGAAATTTAAATTAGAAGGATTTTAAACCTTTGAGAAATTTTAATTAAAAATCAAGTAAGATTTAATATAAACATTATACAAGCAAAACATAATTAAAGAAGCATCATAATAAATTATGTAAACATGGACATATTAGGATTTTAATAAAAACATATTGGAAATTGATCTCGGAGTCCCAAAGAAATCGACTTCCTCACTTCAAGATTTTAGAAAATCGGACTCCCAAATATTTCTAAAATCCATCGTTATAATATTTTTTACAAATAATGCAAGTAAGCATTAACAATATTGGCGTAATAAAATCTATAGCATAGATATATCGAAATGACAATACAATAAAATACTTGTAAAATAAAATAATTAAATGTAATAAAAAATAAAATGGATAAATGTCAATAAAAAGGAACTGAAATATAAAATTTAAAAGAAAAATTAAAGTTAAAACAACATTTTGTTTAAGAATCATTTAAAATAACTTAAAATTATTAAAATATAACTAAAATAATATAATTATAAATTTTTTTAAAAAATAATAATAAAAAAATGTGCTAAGCATCAATGGCAGACTGCCAATGATGCACCATCATTACATAAAAAAAAAAAAAAATCAAATTGATAGAAGGCTGGCGACCATCACATTTGCACACATCCATACACTCTTAAAAGAAAATTAATAATAATAATAATAATAATAATAATAATAATATTATTATTATTATTATTATTATTATTATTATTATTATTATTATTATTATTATTGTTATTATAAAGGCTTAGATGCTTTTACTTTTCTTTCTTTTCTTTTTTTTTTTTTAACTAAAAATAATAATAACCAAGTAAAAATGCATATAGTTTGAAACACTCTCGTGAAATATCAAGATAAAAAAAAAATATATTTCTCCATTCTTTTCATCTCTTTACTTTTTCTCTCTAAACTTCCATCTTCTTCAATCCTTCTTTGAGAATTTTTCTACTCCTCAAAGCATGTTTTCTAAGAGCACAAAAAAAAAAAAAAAAAAAAAACTCATTCTCCTTTCAAAATATGTTAATCTCTATCTTTTTACACCTTTTTATTTTTTTTATCTACATGCATGTTTCTACCTTGTAAAAAAGAAGTTACAACATACTTGTGTGTATCATCAATAAAGAAAGGTGATAAAAGAGAATGAAAACAAGATAAATAATCACAAAAAAGAAAAGAAAAGAAAAATTAATAGATCTAAAATAACTCCCAGAAAATGCCTTTCTCACCACATATGATCCTTCATAACTGGGTTTCCACTTTCCTTTATAATCATTTTGAAATGGCAGGATCCTTTTTAACACTAAATCTCCCTCTTGGAAGCAATGATGTCAAACCTTTCTATCATATGCACGTGTCATTTTCTTCTGATATAGTTGTCCCCTTCACAATGTAGTCATTCTTCTTTCTTCTATGAGATTCAATTGCTCATGTCTCACTTGAGTCCATTATGCTTCTTCTAACTCTACTTCTTGAATTACTCTAAGGGATGACACCTCGACCTCAATAGGCAAGATAACCTCTAAACCATACACCAGAGAAAATGATGTTGCCCTGGTCGATGTACGAACTGAAGTTCAATAACCATGTAATGCAAATGGTAACATTTCATGCCAATCTATATATGTGACAATCATCTTTTCAATAATTCTCTTGATATTTTTATTTGTTGTCTCTATTGCCTCGTTCATCTTAGGGCGGTAAGGAGTAGTGTTTGAGTGTTCAATTTTGAACTGTGTATACAATTCCTCCATCAACTTGTTATTCAAATTCTTTCCATTATCAATGATGATACCCTCGGGTAGGCCATACCG
The DNA here is from genome assembly GCF_027475165.1 of Benincasa hispida. NCBI lineage: Eukaryota > Viridiplantae > Streptophyta > Magnoliopsida > Cucurbitales > Cucurbitaceae > Benincasa > Benincasa hispida. Next base: position 1,012,761 of record NC_143487.1, read on the forward strand.
ACATATGATGTCTTATATGCTGGTGCTTCATGCTTATCAATATTTATAGGTTGAATTTCTTCATTATAAGCCACATTAAACATGGCAGATAAAATGGCCAGTGCATCTGTAACCTGGTTATTTTTGTGTGGGACATACTTGAATGTGATAGACTCAAAAGCTTGGGGCAATTCTCGGATATACTTATTATAGGGAATCAACTTAGAGTCTCTTGTCTCACATTCCCATTTAGTTGATGTACTACCAAAGAGAGTCCCCATAAACTTGCAACTTTTTAATCTTCATTTCACAAGTCATTTGAACCCCTATACTAATGATTCATACTTAGCTATATTGTTCGTGCAACCAAAGTATAGCAGTTAAAGGATATAACTTCCTATAAGGAGATATCAAAATAGCCCCTATACCATGCCCTACTTCGTTCGTGGCCCCATCAAACAACATTGTCCACATGTCAAGATCTTGTGTCGTATTCAATGTGGATATCGTCATGATGTCTTCATCTGAAAGTTTAAATTTCATTGGCTCATAGTCTTCAATTGGTAATTTAGCTAGGCAATCGGCGATTGCACTCTCTTTGATGGCCTTTTTAGTGACATAGACAATTTCATACTCTGATAGCAATACTTGCCATTTGGCTATTGATGCGTTATTTTATTAAGTGGAAATACGGATGATATGCGTTGATGGATTGCATTGTGCACTCAAGTTTCTCCAGCGAAATTCAAGTGTAAATTTTTCTGAGTTTCTTGGTAAGTCTGGGGTCGAACACAGAGATTTGTAAAAATAGATTGCGTTGATAATTTTTGATGAAAACTTTGCGATAATGGGGAAAATAAATAAAGTGTTTGGTTGTTGATTGCGTTGATTAAAAAGAAACAAATAAATATGGCGGATTTTAGAAACGAAAGTTGCGTTGATAGATGCAATGAGTATACGATGAACGGGTTGAGAAGATCTTTAGCTAGTGTTACTTGGGAATGCGTCAGACCATGCGATCATGTTACTACCATGCACAACAAGTCATTTTCTAATGTAAATGAGATGCTCCTAATCTAGGACGCATGTGTTGAATGCAAGATGTCCATAGAGCTTATCCCTAAGTCTCTACTCTTGTCCTATGTGTTGATGCAAAATGCATGAAAGCAAGGAGATCACATACAATTATATCTTATCGCTAAGATGCATGCGATGCATTAATAACAAATAGTGCTTATTCCTAAGCGTCAATCTCTCGTTTATGCGTTCTAATCTGGTTCTTCCAAACCTAGATTCTGACTTGACCTTCCCAAGTCTAGATCCTGTCCTTAGACTACCCTCCCGAGTATCCCTAAGGGACGAATGAAGCATACATAAACAAGATAATTGCAAAGAATGAAGATTTCCTAGTTGTGCTAGCTAAATACTTCTCAACCCATTCAACTAATTTAGCTACTCATGCATGAATCACAGAGAGTGGACAGATATAGAGAAAGAAATTTCATTCTTATAAATACATTAAGTACAAAATGCTAATGGAAGTTTAAGGTAGAGAGCCTGGTAGCAATTCCTTGCTGACCGAGGCTTTTTATACTAGAATCTCTATTCTTGCCTAAAGATATTCCTGCTTCCCAGGCGTCAGCCCTTTCCCTATCTTTGAAGCTTCTGGTGCTCTCCTAAGCTTACCGGAACGATCTACCGACACACTTTCTTCCTCGCGTCCCCCTTAAAATGAAAGAAACTATGGACAGAGGTGTGAACTTGTAAAGTGGTGAATTAATCGACTGCTTCCCCCCTTCTCTGAAGAATGCACTTGATATTTATAGGGCTTCCATGGTGAAAGGCGGCTTCTCTCTCCCGGTTGTACAGATGGGACAGCTTTAATTCTGATTGACGCGCCGAATAATTATCACCGATAAAGCTGAATGTACTTCGTGATCGTTATCGGCTGTCAACTTAATTTGGATCCGATTGTCATCAACTTTCTATCCCATTGCTCTTAATTATCTTTTCACCCGGATGCGTCCACCATGTTGCACTAACCAAGTTGCGACGATCATTCTCAGGAGAATGTTTGCGAGCACGATCAATGCAAAGTTTTGCGGTGAAGTTGCGCTCGACCGATAATTTCCTATGATTGCAATCTTGCATTGCGTTAACGCATATTTTGCACAAAAATACAAAAATCAATAGTTCTAATGCGCTGAATGCATGCGATTGCAATATTATAGAATTTATGCTTAATGGATGCAATTTAACATTTTTTATCAACAGAATCCAACATCGTTTAATAACTTAGCACTATGACAACATGCATTTCTGCCCGTTATCAGTTATCCTTCTAGACAAAGATGGCTTTTCGAAAATGTATTTTATAGGATCTATTTTTTAGATAAGCCATGTCATGCAGTACAATATATACTGTCTTAGTCTTTAAGCTGTCCATGCTAAGGCACGACATGTTTTTTCTAATGATGAGTACTTCGACTCGTAGCTTGTGAACTTCTTGCTCAAATAATAAACAACTTGCCCTTTCCTTCCTGTAGAGTCGTGCTGCCCTAGCATACATTCATGGATTCTTCCTTTTTTGTTAAGTATAAGATTAACGGTCGTCCTGGAGTTGGTGGGACGAGTGTTTGAGGACTTTGCAATTAATCTTTGATTTTATTGAAAGGCTTTTGGCAATCTTCATTCCAAAGACATATTTCACTCATGCGAAGAAGTCCCAGTATTGGCTCACAAATTTAAGTTAAATGTGAAATAAATTGTGCAATGTAATTTAATCTTATTAAGAAACTGCTAACCTCTTTTTGCGTTTTTGGTGGTTTCAAATCCACTATTGTCTTAATCTTGTTTGGGTCTACTTTGATTCCTTCTTGACTGACAACGAAACCCAACAATTTTTTGGACGATACTCCAAATATGCACTTTGATGGATTCAACTTTAATTGGAACTTTCACAGTCTCTTGAAAAGCTTGCGAAGGGTGACCACATGTTCCTCTCCGGGTCTAGACTTGGCTATCATATCGTCCATGTAGACAAAATGTCAACTAATATGTTGAGAAGGTTTAAATATGAATTAATGTTACATTGTGGGGAAAAGTGAAAAATAAAAAGGATGAAGGAAGAAAATTCTAAGTGTTCATGTGTATAATCTCGAGTAGTTTTGAGTTTAGCCTTAGCAAGTGGAAATTTGGCTAAATATGGAACTAGGCATGGATGCCATGAGGCGTTGGAGTGAGGACATGGTAGGCGACGAACTTGTCATTGGAGGTTAGGCGAGCACCTAGAAGAGCTAGCCTTGTTAACTAAGTGTTGGCCAAAAAGCTTGCCTTGCGTTAGTGATAGACATGCAATGATTAAGGCCTCGAGAGGCTCGTGAACTAGGTGGTGCGTGCGGCAAGGCAAGGCCTTGAGCGATGGGCATGAGGAGGCGATGGCATGATGATAGGTGAGTGTGGAAATCAAAAGGGGTAGCCATGCGTTGAGTATGGGCATGCACCAACCAAGCTCATCTTGAGGTTGGCTAGGCAGTAAGTGCCATAAAATAATTGGTAACTACTATCGTCACATTCTCTTTCAAGTTAAGAGTGTAGTTTGGGAGGGGGTGTGACACTTGAATTTCTCTATGCATTAATTCATGGAATAACGTAACCATAGCTCTCCAGTAAGTTACCCTGAATATTTAAATGGAAAAACAAAACTTCCCCCATAAGGTGATGAACGTTGTCTTTTCTCGATCTTCTGGAGCCATCTTTATTTGGTTGTATCCTGAAAATCCATCCATAAACGAAAAAGTAGAATACCCAACAGTATTATCCACTAGTACGTCAATGTGAGGAAGGGGAAAATTATCTTTTGGACTTGCACAATTTAGATCTCTATCGTCAATGCACATTTTTTATGGGTATTGTGATGCCCTAGTTTATTGTAGTTATACATTTTATTCTCTCCATGTAAACTCAACATTGTATATATTTGTATATATTGATCCACTGGAGTTTTAGTCCAAGTGGGAGTATTGTTGGGTTTTATGTCCTAAAACTCGCAGTTTGTAAAATGATAAACATTTTCTATTATCAATATATGCACTCGCATAGCTTTGTGCGGCAGCTGGGCGATGCATTGAATGCTATGCGATGACATTAAACGATCGTTTACCTTTTCGCGCGCTAAACAATCAAGGATTTACTAAACGATCTGGCAAAATACTAGACGATGGTCGTCATTGCTAAACGACGAGACTTAGCGAGATGTTGAACATGTGCAAGGGCTGTCGGTTCGACTGGTTCTCTTGTGGTCTGGTCCGGTTCAGCTTCGAATGGTTCTTGGCTGGTCCGGTTCAGATAGTTCGGGTCCGATTCAAGCTACTTGAGTTCGTTTTGTAGCGATTCGAAAGCTGTTTTGTAATGGTTAGGCTTCTGTTTACTTGTTTTTGCCAAAACTAAAACCATATTAGTCTGTGTTTAATTATTTATACATTTGATATATGCTATTTAGATTTAGAATCCCACCATAGGAAGCATGTAACATGCATTGAAAGTATGTTATAATTGTTATAATATATAGTATGCATGTTAGGGTTTCTCGTATTTAATATAAATGTTATATTAAATTTGAATGCCTCATGTATATTATGGATGTTTAGCATGTCTAAAGTTTTATAAGTTGTTATAAAATTGGGTTAGACATTTAAAATCCATAAACAACCACCTGTTTTAATTGTTAAAACTTATAAAACCTAGGTTACAAACTCAACCGGTATATAGTTCTGTCTAAGGCTGAGGATACTTAAGATGATGGTTTACAAAATACCTCCTACCTGAGGATTATGGCCGAATTATTAAGCGTTGGTAACCGGTTTTATGAGCATACGTGAGTGATGTGAGGTAATAAAATGGTTTATCACCTAGACATCATAGGTTAAAATCCAATTATAAGAGTTATACTTGGATAAACCACATAGACTTAGGGTTGTTTTATTAGTCGAAAAGAACCTAAGTATAAATATACCCAAATAAAACACTTCAGTGGTAGTTTAATAACTTCTATATGATAGAGTTATTAGAAAACTTCAATGGGAGATTAATAACATATATGATACGTTATTTTTAGCTCTCACGTCTCTAAGAGTTCACAATCAAGATTTAAGCGGTACTTTGTGTCACCCTGGAAGTGACCTCCATTCGGAAAGTATTTTTTTTACCTTAAATCTAGATTTTGGTGAATAAGAGGAAGTTGTTCAAATATAAGTCTATTATACGATATATAGATCTCAACTGCCACGTCTCCACATAGTTTACACCGTGAGATTCATATGATGCTTCGTGTCACCCTGGAAGTGTCTTCCATTCGAAAAGTGTTTTGTATGAGTCAATATCAAGTAAACGGAGCAAGTAATTCATAGTAAGTGGGTGAAGGATATGTGCCAATATATCCTATGATCTCCTTCATTAGTCTGAACCGTGAGATTCCTATGTTGCGCATGCTGGTTTGCTTTAGGTGGCCCTTTGCTAGTTATTTAGCGATGGCTATCCCCTCGGAGGGTTGTAACATAGGATTCGGAACAACACAGACTTCAGTAAAATGAATAGGGTCTTATAGTTCTGTCTTGGATGTTGTCTTTGATGCGTTATTTTATGAGGTGGAAATATGGAATGAGAAGCAGTGATGGACTTGTGTTGAGCAACAAGTTTTCTCAGTGAAATCCAAGTATAAACCCCACCGAGTTTCCTAGTAAGTCCAGGGTCAAACTCAGGGATATGGAAAAACGGTATGTGGTGGCAATTTTCAGGAAGGCTTTACGGTAACCGGTAACTTAAATAGTTGTTTGGTTTGTTGTTTACGGTAATAAAAATAAATAAATGCGGCGGAGTTTCGAAAAGAGTGATAAAACGAAAGATGCGATGAGTATGTGGTGAACGGGTTGAGAAGGGATTCAGCTAACACTTCCTAGTATGCGTTCATGCTATGCAACCATGCAACACACATACAATAGTAAACCATCTCTCGACGCGAATGGTATGGCTTCTAATGCTAGAACGCATGAGATATATGCGATGAGTCTATAGAACCTACACATAAGCCTCTATTCTTATTTATGCGATGACAAAATGACACATATACAAATAAGGCGGCCACATAATATCATACCTATCTCTAGGGTAAATGCGATGCAGGTTGGCAAACAAAGCTTATCTTTAAGTCCCTATTTCTTGTTTATGCAGATCTAATCTTGCTCTCTCGAGTTTAGATTCTAACCTAGCTCTCTCAAGTCTTAGGTTCTTTCTTCAGACTCTCTCTCGAGTAGCTCTAAAGGGGTGTTGGGCACAACATAAAACAAGATAATCGCATGCAATGAAGATCCTAGGTCATGTTAATTTAGTTCTTCTCAACCCATTCGATAAGTTTAGTTACTCATGCATGCTAAGAGAGTGAACGGATGTAGAATAAGAACTTCTATTGTATAAATATATAGTTGAAATACAAAATAACAATGCAAGAAGAGAATAAAGAGTATGGTAGCAATCTCTTGCTTCCCAGGCTTTTACACTATCTTTTATACTCTTGTTCAAAAGATAATCTCGCTCTCGCGAGAATCGGCCCGCTCTCTATTTTCTATGCCTCCGAGTTCTCTCTCGAGTTTCCCTGAGCAATCTTTCGGCGTCTCTTCCCTTCTCTCGCTTCGACTTCTTAAAAATAAAAGAAAACTATGGACAAGGCTAAACTATGAACAAAAACTTGCTAAACTACCTGAACCGAACCCTTCTTCTGAAGGATGCCTTCGATATTTATAGAGTTTCGGGGTAAAAGACGGCTTCTCTCTTATGATTGCACAGATGGGATGACTTTAATTGTCTAACTGATGCACCGAATATTTGTCACTGAAAAGCTGATTGTACTTGTTATCGTTAGCGGCTTGTCTACTTAATTCGGATTCGACTGTCATCAGCTTTCTGTCCCATCGTGGTTCATTATGCCTTTCACCAGATGCGCCCACCAAGTTGTGCCAGCTCTATGCGGTAATCCTTCTTGAGCAAATGTTTGCGAACACAAATCACCGCAAAGCCTTGCGGTAATGCTGCGCTCGACCATTAATTTCTTGTGGTCGCGCTTTCCGCCTTGTGTCAACGCATATTCTGCATAAAAATACAAAAGTTAACTGTTTCTATTCGATGGACGTACACGACCGCAATGTTATGAACTTAATGCTTTTTGGACGCAATCTAACATATTTTATCAATGCAAACTTTCATTGTTTAATAACTTAGCACTGTAATAATGTGCATTTCTGCCCGTTATCACACCCCCAAATTTAAACAATGCTTGTCCTCAAGCATAAGCTAAAGGTTTCCTTTAGCAAGTTGACCGCAATCTTTTTTCCTAGATTTCTCAAGGATACTTCATTCAAATTTTATACACCAAAATTTCCTTAATTTTTATTCAAGTCTCTTCTTAAAATATTTGTAAAAACTAGGGACCGCAAGTTTAACCTTTAAAAGGACTTTACTAAATTCCGGGACATCGCATGATTCATTTTAAAAAACTTTTCCATCGGAGTGTCAAATGATTTTTATCCTTGCATATTTTTTACATTATTATTTTTTTCTGACCTTGCGCTGATCCAAGTACCTCGCCTTCGTTTTGGCTTGCCCCCATGTGTGTCATGCAGACATCCAACTACGAGCAAGGCGCTTTTTCTCAGATTGAACTCATACCTGCTTGGCAGCAGAGTTGCGGTCATTTATTTATGTGTTGATCTTGGCGATTTATTTTCGTTTTGGCTTGCCCCCATATGTGTCATGCGGACATACAACTACGAGTAAGTACCCTTCACAACTTAACTCTTATAAACATGGGTTTCCTCATTACGTTGAAGTGGAGTTATTTTCATAAAGCTAAAAATAGCAAGGTCGAAAATAAATACCTCACCCCCAAATTTAAAATGTGGCAATGTCCCAATTACCAAAAGATTGAAAGAAGTCATGCGATGTTATTAGGAAGTTTGGTAAAGGGTCGGTTTGAAAGAAAGTTAGCAGACCACTAACTTCTAGAAATATTTCATGAGGTGACTTGTCCTAAAATTAAGTTGACTCTAGTATATACGAAAAAGATAGAAGTATGTGTTTCATCATTGAAATCATAATTGGCAAAGAGAAAGCATGCAGTGACTTACTAAATTTATCAATGTTAAATGATTGCGGTAATCAAATAGGATGCGGTGATAAAACTTTCAAAATTAAAATGCGATGCGATAGTGCAAAATTTGGAATAAAGTCAAGGAAGAATACAATCCCCAAATTTGCGCTGTCGGCCGCATTGTTTATTGACACATCCTGCTTTGTGGCGATCTTCTTCTTTTGGATTGCGGTGATGGAATAAAGTAGTTGCATCTTTGTGTGGCGCCTCCGCAATTGTTCGTCTCGATCGTTTGCAAGAAAAACATTGAGAGGGTCAAATGATTTTAAACAAAACAAAATCTTTTACCGCAATTCGTCAGCACAATCGCATTTTTTTTTTTGGATAAAAAAAGTGTAGATAGATAAACAATAACAACAAAGTGATTGCGATAATAGATAATAACAAGATGATGAAAGTTCATAAAGTATTGATGCAGGAAAAAGGATATTCAAAATAGTTGTGTCGCTGATGAGGTTGAGTCATATAGTAGCTCAGGGACTTCTTATTCCAAGCTGGTCTTTTCACGTCCACAATGGCTTTTTCCTCTTTTCTTGATCTCCCGGAATCTTAACTGCCTTAATCCGGAGCCTTTCCCTATTGATGTTCATTATGATTTCCCTCTTGTGCACATCAATTTGAGCACGACCTGTTGAGAGGAATGGTCGTCCCAATATGATGGGCACATCTTCATCCGCTTTACAATTCAAAATGATGAAGTCTGTCGGTAAGATGAATTTATCAATTGAGATTGCGACATCTTTTAACTCTCCCTCGGGATGTATTCAGGATCCATCCACAAGTATGAGAATCTCTGTTATGGGTGTAAGTGTGCCAACATTCAATTGTTTGAGGATTGATAGCGGCATTATGTTTATACTCGCCTTAAGATCGCATTGTGCTTGGCCACTATAGACCCTTCCAATGGAGTATGGTATTGTGAAGATTCCAGGGTCATATATTTTTTGTGGGATCATAACATTTTGCGTTACGGCCACTGTTGTGATCTTGTCTTCATCATTTTGTTTCTCTTTCAATCTTTGCGGAGCTGGTGGTAGCCGGACTTCTTCTGTCTCATGTTCTGAAGGCTTGAGGGTGGATGAAACTTCGGGGTTCATTTTCTCGGGCTTTTCTGAACTATAGGTCAACAGGTCCTTGTTTGTCACCGCATTCAAGTTGGTCGTGATGGGTTCTTCCCTTACTTTTGCAGTCATTTTGTCGCTTAGCATGGAGACTGCTAAGCATTGTTCCTTCCCGGTACCCCCAGCGTTGCGAGGAAGCTCAGTTGAGCTCGACAATGCTCTTTGCGTTCTATTTTTCAGCTCGCCCACAATTTTTCCTAGTTGAATTTCGAGATTTCGAATGGATGTTGCTTGATTTTGAAGCACTGATTCATTTTTCTCGACGTACTGCTTCAACATGCTCTCTAAGGACGAAGATTGCGATGTTTGCGAGCTGCTAGCTTGGTTATATGTTGAATCGTTGTTTTGCGGGAAAAATCCGAGTTTTGCGCCACTGGTTGGAAGTTTTGTTGTTGATTTTTCCACGCAAAATTTGGGTGGTTTCTCCACCCGGGGTTATATGTATTGGAATAGGGATTATTCTTTATGAAGCATATTGACTGTGGGTTTGCTGGGCATTTTCCCATCGAATGAACATCTCTACAAATGACACAACTTGCGGTCGTTTGAGCAATTGCGTTAACCTGCCATTTCTTCGCTCCCGTGTTATTAATTGTGATGCCTTGAATCAAACTCATCATCGTAGTCATCTGGTTTTGCAGGAATGCGATGACCCCGTTGTTTATGTCACTGTCTTTAATTCTTAATCTCTGATCGCTTTCCCGTCAATCCTCGTGATTTTTGAAAATGCAATCAAGTATACTCTTTGCCTCTTCATATGTTTTGTCAAGCAGACCACCAGCTGCTACCGCATTGGCAGCGGTCTGCGAAGCAGAGTTTAGTACTTGGTAAAAGATCTCCATCTGCAGGCAGTCTGGTAAGCCATTATGTGGACAGTCTCTTACCAGCCACTTAAACCTCGCCCAAGCATCGCTGAGCGTCTCATTATTTTCTTGTTCAAATTTTTTTTTATTAATTTCCTTCTCCTGGCATTCTCGGTAGGTGGGAAGTATTTCTTCATAAACTTTTTGACGACTTGTTCCCACGAGGTTATCTCCTCTAGTTCGAGAGAATATGCCTATTTTCTTGCTTGATCGCATAAGAAAAATGGGAACAGAGTGAGTCAAACTTCCTCGATGGAGATTTTCGGGAACACAAAAGTGTTGCAGATTTCTATGATGCTCCGAAGGTGGGCGTGTCTTCGCCACGCCTCCCTCCAAACTACCCAGTAGCCTGGATCATCTGCAATATTACAGGCTTCATTTCAAACCTTGATCTGTCTAATGTTGGCCTCATGATTCCTGGAGAGAAATCATAGAGGTTGGGCGACGCGTAGTCCCGAATGGGTATATTGCCGTCATTCGCTAGAAGGATGGGGTTGGCCATTATATTGTTCGCATTTGCAGCTCTTGCTTCTGGTTGTTCCAACATTCTTGGGTTCTGTCTTGTTGTTGGTGGTTGTCTCTTAGTCTGCGTTGAAATTTCCTCTCAATCTCCGGGTCGTAATTCACCAGAGATTGAGAGCTGTAAAGAAATAAAAAAAATTATCGTTAGCATACTGATTTGCCAAAGTCCAAGGCAACGGTGCCAAAAACTTGTTTCATTATTTTATGAGGTGGAAATATGGAATGAGATGCGGTGATGGAATTGTGTTGAGCGACAATTTTTCTCAGTGGAATCCAAGTATAAACCCTACTGAGTTTCCTGGTAAGTCCAGGGTCGAACTTAAGAACTTGGAAAAACAGTATGCGGTGGTAATTTTCAGGAAGACTTTGCGGTAACCGGTAACTCAAATAGTTGTTTGGTTTGTTGTTTGCGGTAATAAAAATAAAAAAATGCGGCGGAGTTTCGAAAAGAGTTGATAAAATGGAAGATGCGATGAGTATGCGGTGAATGGGTTGAGAAGGGATTCGGCTAGCACTTCCTAGGATGCATTCATGCTATGTGACCATGCAACACACATACAATAGTAAACCATCTCTCGACGCGAATGCTATGACTTCTAATGCTAAAACACATGCGATATATGTGATGAGTCTATAAGACCTACACATAAGCCTCTATTCTTATTTATGCGATGACAAAATGACACACACACAAATAAGGCGACCGCATAATATCATACCTATCTCTAGGGTGCATGCGATGCAGGTTGGCAAATAAAGCTTATCTCTAAGTCCCTATCTCTTGTTTATGCAGATCTAATCTTGCTCTCTCGAGTCTAGATTCTAAGCTAGCTCTCTCAAGTCTTAGGTTCTTTCTTCAAACTCTCTCTCGAGTAGCTCTAAAGGGGTGTTGGGCACAACATAAAACAAGATAATCGCATGCAATGAAGATCCTAGGTCATGTTAGCTTAGTTCTTCTCAACCCATTCGATAAGTTTAGCTACTCATGCGTTCTAAAAGAGTGAACAAATGTAGAATAAGAACTTCCATTGTATAAATATAAAGTTGAAATACAAAATAAAAATTCAAGAAGAGAATAAAGAGCCTAGTAGAAATCTCTTGCTTCCCGGGCTTTTACATTGTCTTTTCTACTCTTGTTCAAAAGATAATCTCGCTCTCACGAGAGTCGGCCCACTCTCTGCTTTCTATGCCTCCGGGTTCTCTCTTGAGTTTCCATAAGCGATCTTCTGGCGACTCTTCCCTTCTCTCGCTCCGCCTTCTTAAAAATAAAAGAAAACTATGGACAAGGCTAAACTATGAACAAAAACTTGCTGAACTAGCTGAACCGAACCCTTTTTCTGAAGGATGCCTTCGGTATTTATAAAGTTTCGGGGTGAAAAGCGGCTTCTCTCTTATGATTGCACAGATGGGATGGCTTTAATTCTCTGACTGATGCGCCGAATATTTGTCATCAAAAAGCTGATTGTACTTGTTACCGTTAGCGACTTGTCAACTTAATTTGGATTTGACCGTCATCAGCTTTCTGTCCCATCGTGATTAATTATGTCTTTCACCCAGATGCGCCCACCAAGTTGCACCAGCTCTATGCAGTAATCCTTCTTGAGTAGATGTTTGCGAACATAAATCACCGCAAAGCCTTGCGGTAATGCTGCGCTCGACCATTGATTTCTTGTGATTGAGCTTTCCGCCTTGCGTCAACGCATATTTTGCATAAAAATACAAAAGTTAACTGTTTCTATGCGATGGATGCACACGATCGCAATGTTATGAACTTAATGCTTTTTGGACGCAATCTAACATATTTTATCAACGCAAACCTTCATTGTTTAATAACTTAGCACTGTAATAATGTGCATTTCTGCCCATCAGTCTTCTATTTCGGAGGAAAATTCATATCGTCCTATAAGATCTAAAAATGGCGGGTCTCACTTACAAGAATTACTAAGTTTTTAGTAAAGATCTTGACCGAAAACGATAACTAAACGACTATAGGAATAAGAGTTATTTTGAAGACAATAGGAATAAGAGTAATTCCAGGGATAGTGTTTGGTCAAAATTGTTTGTTTTAGTGAAGGAGTATCTGACTGCCCCACGGTAGCACATATTCTGACTCACTAAAATATCATTGCAAATAAATAATGGTTATGGGTACATTATTACTTTTTTTCTAAAACTTGATTTTGGATTTAGTTACAATTTGCTAATTAGAATTTGTTTGAAATTTATCAGCATGTCGAATTCTAGAATACTTGCTTCTGATGTACATAACAGTAAAATCAAATCAACAAACAAATTACTAGTGGTTAATTATAATAACAGAGTTTTAACAGAGGATTGTCCTCTATCTCCCGTCTCATCTGAAATTATGAATTATGAGAATGTTGAATTCGAACAACAAGATAAATATGATTTACTTGTTATCGAAGCATGTTTAGTGGAAAACGATAAAATCTGGATAATTGATTCAGGTGCCACTAATCATGTATGTACTATTTCACAGGAAACAAGTTCCTGGAGACAGTTGACAGAAAGTGAAACAATCTTTAAGGTAGGGACTGGGAAGATTGTTTCAGCCAAAGCAGTGGGAGATATGAAGTTATTTATAGGAGATAAGTACATTTATTTGAAAAATGTTTATTATATTCCTTCTATGAAAAGGAATCTAATATTTGTCTCCTGTTTGCTAGAACAAAATTATAAAGTTTATTTCGAAAATGGTGAAATATTCATCAAAATGGGTAATAAACAAATTTTCTCTGCAAAATTGGAAAATAACTTGTACATGTTAAAACCAACTGAGGTCAAAGCTGTTTTGAACATAGAGATGTTTAAAACTGCTGGGACTCATAAGAAAAGGAAGATTTCTCCAAATGCCTATCTTTGACACTTGAGACTGGATCACATAAATCTCAATAGGATTGAGAGATTGGTTAATAACGGTCTTTTAAACAATTTGGAAGATAGTTCATTACCACCATGTGAATCTTGTCTTGAGGGTAAAATGACAAAAAGATATTTTTCTGGAAAAGGTCTTAGAGCTAAAGAAACCCTATAGCTGATTCATTCAAACCTTTGTGGGCCTCTAAATGTAGAGGAGGGTATGAATATTTCATTACTTTTATAGATGATTATTCCAGGTATGGGCATGTTTACCTAATGCGCCAAAAGTCTAAAACTTTTGAAAAGTTCAAAGAGTATAAGGTTGAGGTTGAAAACCAGTTAGGTAAAAAGATTAAAACACTTTGATCGGATCGAGGTGGTGAGTAGACATAGAATTCCAAAACTATTTGATAGAGCATGGAATTCAGTCTTAACTCATAGCCCCTGGCACACCTCTGCAGAACGGTGTGGCAAAGAGGAGAAATAGAACCTTGTTGGACATGGTTCATTCCATGATGAGTTATGCTCAGTTACCAAATTCTTTTTGGGGACACGCAATTGAGACTGCGGTGTATATTTTGAACATAATTCCCTCGAAAAGAATTTCTGAAACGCCTTATGAGCTCTGGATAGGACGTAAAGGAAATTTACGTCACTTCAGAATTTGGGATTGTCCAGCACATGTGTTGGTGCAGAATCCTAAAAAGCTGGAACACCGTTCAAAAGTATGTCTATTTGTAGGCTACCCAAAAGAAATAAAAGGTGGTTTCTTTTACGATCCTTAGGAAGATAAAGTGTTTGTAACGACAAATGCAACCTTCCTAGTGGAAGATTATATAAAGAACCATCAACCTCGCAGTAAACTAGTAATAGAAGAAATGTTCAAAGAAACGACAAATGTATCAACAAGAGTTGTTGATCGAGCAGGTTCTTCAACAAAAGTTGTTGATAGAGTAGGTTCATAAAAAAGAGTTGTTGATGAAACTAATACTTCACATCTTTCTCAAGAGTTGAGAATGCCTCGTCGTATTGGGAAGGTTATGCAACATCCTGACCGGTACATGGGTTTAACTGAAACTCAAGTCATCATACCAGATGATGGTCTAGAGGATCCATTGTCTTTTAATCGAGCAATGAACGATGTGGACAAAGACCAATGGATTAAAGCCATGAACCTTGAAATGGAATCTATGTATTTCAATTCTATCTAGGATCTTGTAGATCAACCGGAAGGGATAAAACCCATCAGTTGCAAATGGATCTACAAGAGAAAACGAGATCAAGTTGGTAAAGTATAGACCTATAAAGCTAGACTTGTGACAAAAAGGGTTTATCCAAAGAGAGGGGTTAGATTTTGAAGAAACCTTCTCTCTAGTTGCCATGATAAAGTCTATTAGAATACTCTTGTCCATAACTACATTTTATGATTATGAAATATGGCAAATGAATGTCAAGATAGCTTTTCTGAATGGTTATCTTGAAGAGAGTATCTATATGTCTTAACCAGAAGGGTTTATACAGCAGGGTCAAGAGCAAAAAGTTTGCAAGCTTAATTGATCCATTTATGGATTAAAACAAGCTTCTAGATCCTAGAATATGAGATTTGACGCTGCGATCAAATCTTATGGCTTTGAACAAAATATTGATGAACCCTGTGTCTACAAGAAAATCGTCAACAAAACTGTCGTTTTTCTGGTGTTGTATGTTGATGATATTCTACTCATTGGGAATGAGGTAGAATATCTAGCTGATGTTAAGTGATGGCTAGCTTCACAATTCCAAATGAAAGATTTGAAAGAAGCACAGTATGTTCTTGGCATCCAAATAGTTCGGGATCGTAAGAACAAAACATTGGCATTATCTTAAGCATCTTATATAGACAAGATGTTGTCTAGGTATAAAATGCAAAATTCCAAGAAAGGATATTTATCTTTTAGGCATGGAATTCACTTGTCTAAGGAGCAGTCCTAAGACGCCTCAAGAAGTTGAGGAGATGATTCGAATTCCATAGGCATCTGCAGTTGGGAGTTTGATGTATGCAATGCTGTGTACTCGTCCCGATATATGCTATGCCATAGGAATTGTCAGCAGATTTCAGTCCAATCCTGGTCATGACCATTGGATTGCTGTTAAAAACATTCTCAAGTATCTTTGGAGAACAAGAGATTATATGCTCGTGTATGGTCCTAAGGATCTGATCCTTACTAGATACACTGATTATGACTTTCAGACCGATATTGATTCGAGAAAATCAAATTTGGGGTCAGTATTCACTCTGAACGGAGAAGTAGTTGTATGGAGAAGCATTAAGCAGAGTTGTATTGCGGACTCCACAATGGAAGCTGAGTATGTTACTGTAAGCGAATCAACAAAAGAAACATAACTGATCCATTTACGAAGACCGTCTTGGCTAAAGTGTTCGAGGATCACCTAGTAGGACTAGGTCTACGAGTTTTAAACTACTAGGGCAAGTGGGAAAATTGATGGGTATTGTGTTGCCCTAGTTTATTGTATTTATACATTTTATTCTCTCCATGTAAACTCAACATTATATATATTTGTATATATTGATCCACTGGAGTTTTAGTCCAAGTGGGAGTATTGTTGGATTTTATGTCCTAAAACTCGCAGTTTATAAAATGATAAACATTTTTTTATTATCAATATACTTGTTATTGATCTCATAAATTGTATGAAAGTCTAAATCCCATAAACTAAGACCCATGACTATTGTATGAGTACTTGAACTTTATTGGAGACATAAGAGTGGATCGGGTTCGAGTAAATAGTCAAAATGATCTATGGTACATGAATGAGGTTGGGTACCTTATTCAGGTAACAACATTGGATGCGACCTATTTTGTAGTTGTTACAAAGAGTTGTAAAGTGCTACATACGATGTGATCCTAATTCATAAATGTTATGACATGAGGAGTGGGGGTGTCCTATGCAATGAGTTTACATAAGATCAGGACCAAAAAATAAGTCACTCTTACTTTATAACGCTGTTTACTATTTAAGACTGACTATTTCACCTAGATGACTTAGGTTAACTCGATCTTAATCCTGAACTAGCTATGAACTCCAGTTTGTTCGGGATTATCCTTTGATCTGCAAACAGTGAGAGTAGTCCAACAACACTACTCAATAAGCTTACCATTTTGGGGATAAGACCAGATGAATAGTTGAGGACATAACCTTGCAAGATGGAGTACAGCCCTACCCGATTTAGGGATAAGAGAAAGGTTGTTCTCTTAAGTACTGAATCCAGGTCTTGAACAAGGGGTCTCACACTCTCACTGGGCTGAGAGAGTTTGGTTTGGTGATTGGATCACAAACTAGTTGTTCATTAGAGAATCAATAGGGACTTGAGAAATAAGACGTAATCTCGGAGGTAAAACAGATATTTGACCCAGCCGTTATTATTTACAACCTATGAAGGGTCGATTTGCTGATTATGGTTAAATTATGTGGACATAATATATCTACAGTGAGGGGAGTGCAACTATGAGCTTTCGGGGAATGACCCATTAGTTAACGAATGGAGATTAATCTGGTCTAATGAGTTTAGCCAATTAATCTCGGATCGTTGGAGCCCATGATCTGTAGGTCCACGAGGTCCCCCTATTAACTCGTAACGGAGTAGCTCTAGAATAGCGTGATAAGTTAATTTGAAACGTTCAAATTAGAATTAAGGGAATTAGTAATTATATGAGATATAATTATGTTTAATTTTAGAATTAAACGGAATAGGAGAATTTATATATTTAAATATGATTTAAAATATATAAAGATGGATACGTGCTAAAATTAATTTAATATTTGATATTAAATTAATTAAGTTTTATTTAATAATTAATTTATGAAATTAATTAACTTTTCATTTTTAAACTCAAATAGATTTTTTAAATAAAAATTTGATTTTTGGATAAAATTGAAAAAGGAAAAGAAATCAAAACACAAAATGGAAAAATGAGTTTTTCCATTATCCATCTTTGAAGTAGCTTACACATGAAGCAACCATTTGCCTTGTCTTCTCCAAGCATGAGCTGTAACTAATGCAGCTCTTCTCTTTTCTTGTTGATCTGCAATATAATGAGAAGCTTGGAGTGAAAATCGGGCATGCAATCTACAGAATTTTGAGAGAAAATTCGTGTTGTGCAACAAGTTTTCTCAGCAGGACCCAAGTATAAATCCTACTGAGTTTCCTGGTAAGCCTAGGGTCGAACTCAGGGACTAAGGAAAACAATATGCCACAATAATTTTTAGATTACTTTGCGGTAATCAATAAATCAAAGAGTTGTTGGGTTGTTGTTTACAGTATAAAATGTATGCAGTGGAGTTAAGAAAAGAGTTAATATTACGGAAGATGCGATGAATATGCAGGGAAAGGGTTGAGAAGGGTTTAGCTAACACTTCCTAGGATTGCGTTCATGTTATGTGATCATGCTACACACATACAATAGCAAATCATCTCTCAATGCAAATGCTACGACTTCTAGTTCTAGAACGCATGTGATATATACGATGATGTCTATAGAACCTACACATAAGTCTTTATTCTTGTCTATGCGATGATGAATGACACACACACACATATAAAGGCGACCGCATAATACCATAACCTATCTCTAGGGTGCATGCGATGAATGTTGGCAAATAGAGCTTATCTCTAAGTCCCTATCTCTTGCTTATGCAGATCTAATCTTGCTCTCTTAAGTCTAGATTCTAACTAGCTCTCTCATGTCTAGATTCTAACCTAGCTCTCTCAAGTATTAGGTTCTTTCTTTAGACTCTCTCTCGAGTAGCTCTATAAAATGGAACTTTCTTATCTACATCTCATACGTGCTTTTAAGAGAGTGAACAGATGTAGATAAGAAAGTTCCATTTTATAGATATATAATTGAAATATAGAATAACAATGTGGAATAAGAATAAAAAGCCTGGTAGCAATCTCTTGCTCCCCAAGGATTTTACACTGTTCTTTTCTACTCTGCTCTAAAGATAATCTTGCTCTCGCAAGGGTCGACCCTCTCTCTGTTTTTCCATGCCTCCTGAGTTCTCTCTCGAGCTGACCAGGGCGATCTTCCGGCGTTTCTTCTCTTCTCTCACTCTGCCTTCTAAGTATAAGAAAACTATGAATAAGGCTACTTCTATCTATTGAGAAAATTATCTAACTGAACGAACTCCTCTACTTCTTCTCTCTTATGATTGCACTGATGGGATGACATTAATTCTCTGTCTGATGCACCGAATATTTGTCACTGAAAAGTTAAGTGTACTTGCTATAGTAGTTCTTTAACGACTTACCAACTTAATTCAGAATCGATCGTCATCAACTTTCTGTCCCATCGTGATTTATTACGCTTTTCACCCAGATGTGCCCACCATGATGCGCTGGCTCTATGCGGAAACCTTCTTGAGCAGATAATTATGAGTGCAAACGATCGCATAGCCTCGTGTTAATGCAATCTCTTAATGCGCTCGACCGTTGATTTCTTTGGATCACATTTTTCGCCTTGCGTCAACGCATATTCTGCACAAAAATACATAAGTTAACTGTTTTAATGCGATGGATGCATGTGATTTTCATATTGTGAACTTAATGCTTTTGGACGCAATATTGTATATTTTTATCAACGCAATCCTGCATTATTTTATAACTTAGCACTGTAATAACGTGCATTTCTGCCCGTTATCAGTAGGACCAGAAAAATATGTTTTTATATTCATGAAACAAAACCACAAGATTCAAATGAACTTGTTCCGAAGCCATAGTTCCAATTTGTACTTTTTTCACCTCTTCTAGTGTCCCTAAATCAATAATTTCCAAAGGCTCTTGATATGGCACAGTCCTCTTTTCCTCTTGCTCTATCATCCTTTTTAACTCCAGTGATACCTCACATTCATCTTCCATACTTTGTTTAAGATTAAAGATTGGATTTTCAAAATCAACACTTACATCAACGTTGTTTTCGTCTCTAGCATCCCTATTATTGATCCAGAATTGTATTGGTAAAAAGTAGAGAAGGCGAAAAGAAGTGAAAAAAAAGGAAAATAAAAAACAATAACATGTTTTGAAGCGAAATAGAACAGATACAACGATTGGGATAAAAAGAGATTCGATCATCTTTTCAATTCTTTATCCATAAAAGTACATAATACTACCAAACATTGAAAGTAAAACTTCTTATGACAAAAAGAGCTAAAAGATGCCTTTATTAACAAAGGAATCTCTATGGCCTTAGACACTCTTTCTCAGACTAAACTCATACCTTTTTGGCAGTGGAGTTGCGGTCATTTATTTATTCGTTGATCCTGGTGACTTACTTTCGTTTTGGCTTGCCCCCACTGTGTCATGCGGACATCCAACTACGGGTAAGTGCCTTTTACAACTTAACTCTTATCAACATGGGTTTCTCATTGCGTTGATAGTGGAGTTGTTATTCTTTTTTTTTTTTTTTTTTTTTTAAATAGCAAGGTCGAAAATAAATACCTCACCCCCAAATTTAAAATGTGGCAATGTCCTCATTGCCAAAAGATTAAAATAAGTCATGCGATGGTCATAGAATGCGTTGTAAGGAAGGTTTGAAAGAAAGCTAGCAAACCTCTAACTTCGAGAAATATTTCATGAGATGACTATCTTAAACTAAGTTGACTCTAGTATATACGAAAGAAATGGAAGCATATTTATCATCATTGAAATCATACTTGACAAAGAACAAAATGCGGTAAACTACTAAATTTATCTATGTCAAATGACTTTGAAGCACGGTCTCGTTTTTCTCTATGTATTGCTGCAATAGGCTCTCCAAAGAAGAGGATTGCGGTGGTTGTTGTGAGCTACTTGTTTGATTGCTCGGTTGACCGTTGTTGCGAGGGAAGAATCTTGGTGGCCCTTCTTTTTGCGCCACAGGTTAGAAATTTTGTTGTTGATTCTTCCAAGCAAAATTGGGGTGGTTTCTCCACCCGGTGTTGTAGGTGTTTGAAAAGGGGTTATTCTTTACAAAGTATACAGATTGTGGATTTTACGGGCAATCTTCCATCGCATGTCCATCACCGCAAGTCGCACACCTTGCAGTGTTGTGACTGATTACGTTAATTTGCCCAGTTTGCGGTGTTGGGCTGCTGATCGCAATTCCTTAGATTAAATTCATCATTGCGATCATCTGGTTTTGGTAATGAAGCAATCACACCATTGTTTGCGTCAGAGTCTTTGAGTCTCAATCTCTAGTCACCCTCTCTCCAATCTTCATGGTTCTTAGAGATGCGATCCAAGATATTCTTCACCTCATCATATGTTTTGTCGAGCAGACCACCAACGGCTGCCGCATTGGTAGCGGTCTGCGAAGCGGGATTCAAACCATGATAGAAAATCTTCATTTGAAGGCAGTCTGGTAACCCATTATGTGGACAATCCCAGACCAGCCTTTTAAACCTCACCCAAGCATCGTTGAGCGATTCGTCCATGTCTTGTTCAAAATTTGTAATCAGTTTCCTTTGTCTTGTATTCTCGGTAGGTGGGAAATACTTCTTCATAAATTTCTCCACTACTTGTTCCCAAGAAGTGATCTCTCCCGGCTCGAGAGAATATGCCCATTTCCTAGCCTGATCACAGAGAGAAAATGGGAATAACGTTAGTCGAACTTCTTCAACATAGATGTTTGAGAACACAAAAGTATTGCAGATTTCAAAAAAACTTCGGAGGTGGGCGTGTGGGTCCTCGCCACGCCTTCCACCGAATTGACTTGCAGTCTGGATCATTTGCAGCATCACCAATTTCATTTCGAATCTGCTTCTGTCAAGGGCAGGCCTCATGATTTCCAGAGAGAAATCATAGAGGTTTGGCGATGCATAGTCCCTAATGGGCCTATTGCGATCGTTTGCCAGCAGAATTGGATTCACCATGACATTATTATCCTTTGGTGCTCCATTTCCAGGCTGCTCCGCCATCTCTTCTTTGTCTGATTGTGGTTGCTATTGGCGATCTCTCAATCTTCGTCTAAAAGTCCTCTCAATCTCCGGGTCGTAATTTGCCAGAGATTGAGAGTCTACAAAGAAATAAAAAAAATTACTGTTAGCAAACTATCTTGTCGAAATCCCTGGCAACAGTGCCAAAAACTTGATGCTTGTATTTATAAAGTGGAAATATGGATGCTATGCATTGATGAAATTGCATTGTGCACTCAAGTTTCCCCAGCGGAATCCAAGTGTAAATTCCTCTGAGTTTCTTGGTAAGTCCAGGGTCAAACACAGGGACTTGTGAAAACAGTTTGCATTGGTAATTTTTATGAAGAACTTTGCGGTAACGGGATAAATAAATAAAGTGTTGGGTTTATTGTTTGCGTTGATGAAAAAGAAATAAAAAAATGTGGCGAAGTTGAGAAAAGATAGTTGCGTTGATAGATGCAATGAGTATGCGATGAACGGGTTGAGAAGATCTTTAGCTAGCATTACTTGGGAATGCGTCAGATTATGCGATCACGTTACAACCATGCACAACAAGTCATTTTCCAATGTAAATACGATGCTCCTAAATCTAGGACGCATGTGTTGAATGCAAAATGTCCATAGGGTTCATCCCTAAATCTCTACTCTTGTCCTATGCGATGATACAAAATGCATAAAAGCAAGGTGACCGCATACAATCATATCCTATCTTTAGGATGCATACGATGCGTTGATAACAAATAATGCTCATTCCTAAGTGCCTATCTCTTGTTCATGCGTTCTAATCTGGCTCTTCCGAGTCTAGATTCTAACCTGAACTTCCCAAGTCTAGATCCTGTCTTTAGACTACCCTCCCGAGTATCTCTAATAGACGAATGAAGCATACATAAACAAGATAATCGCAAAGAATGAAGATTCTCTAGTTGTGCTAGCTCTTCTAAACCCATTCAACTAATTTAGCTACTCATGCGTGAATAACAGAGAGTGAACAAATATAGAGAAGGAAATTCCATTTTTATAAATGAGTTAATTACAAAATGACAATGGAAAGTAAAGGTAGAGAGTCTGGTAGTAATTCCTTGCTGACCGAGGCTTTTTACACTGAAATCTCTAATCTGATCTAAAGATGTTCTTGCTTCCGCAGGCGTCGGCCCTCTCTCTATCCTTGAAGCTTCCGGCGCTCTCCTAAGCTTACCGGAACGATCTGCCAACACAACTTCTTCCCTCGCATTCGCCTTAATATGAAAGAAAACTAAAGATGTGCGAACTGAAGTATGAAATTTCTAACTGCTAAACTCGTGAACTGATGAACCCTTTCTCTGAAGAATGCCCTTGGTATTTATAGAGCATCCATGGCGAAAGGCGACTTCTCTCTCCTGGTTGTACAGATTGGATAGCTTTAATTCCTGACTGATGCGCCGAATAATTGTCACCGATAAAGCTGAATGTACTTTATGACCGTTATCAGCTGTTAACTTAATTTGGATTCGACTGTCATCAGCTTTCTGTTCCATCGCACTTAATTATCCTTTCACCCGGATGCACCCACCATGTTACGCCGACCAAGTTGCGACGATCCTTCTCAGGTGAATGTTTGCGAGCATGATCAACGTAAAGCCTTACGGTGAAGTTGCACTCGACAATAAATTCCTATGATCGCAATCTTTGCATTGCATTAACGCATATTCTGCACAAAAAATACAAAAATCAACTGTTCTAATGCGTTGAATGCATGTGATCGCAATATCATGAAAACGATGCTTAATGGACGCAAGTTAACATATTTTATCAACGTAATCCAACATTGTTTAAGAAATTAGCACTATGATAACGTGCATTTCTGCCCGTTATCATTAGCCTAATAAACATTATTACTTTAGCAATCCTTTAGTGACACTTGACATCTTATTGATCTCTCAATTGTTCAACTCAAATTCTAGCAGACAAGGATAAACCAATTGACAAGATGAATGAGTGTTTTCAGAGATAACAAGAACGGAGGCCTTAAATCCCTTGGTGCATTCCATTGACTGCTTATCGTCGAAGAGTAATTCCCTTGGCTCGAAAGTTTCAGACAGCTTAGGTATAGGCATTCTACCTGATTCAACCTTACGTCCTTTAAGACGTGTGCTTCTCTTTTTCTTCTTCTCTGCTTGAACCCTCTCCCATTCAGAAGCTGTGGTTTATATCCCAATCTACACCTTTCCTTAGCCTTAAGAAGAGATATCACTTCTGGGCTTCCTGTATTATTCTTTCCCAAACCTCCATGTATCTGATAACCACACTCGTTATTATTGTCTTTGCAACCATTATGGATATTCGAGACATATAACGACCAATATCCAAACCTTCCATTGGTAAGAGAGTAGCATTCGCAACTTCAAATGATCTGTACGAGAATTCAAAAGCTTATTCTGTTGCTTCAACATAGGGAAGCGTTGAAGTCTTTGTGACAAACATGTCTTCTTCTCCATAAACAATGGCCTGACACCCTCTACACTGAACTTCACCCTTTGATGAAGCGAAGACAAGACTGCTTCTGCTGAATGGATCCACGGTCGTTCGAGCAAACAACTATAAGAAGAGTTAACATCCATAACCTAAAACGGCACGTTGAAAGTGGTAGGTCCATTTTTTAGTGGGATTTCTATATCTTTAATCACCTCCCTATGAGCCCCGTCAAAGGCTCTAACCACCATGGAACTTGGCCTTAAGTAGGAGGGGCCTATAGGGAGTTTCATTAAAGTGGATCTCAACATTATGTTCATGGATGATCCATTATCAACAAGGACCCTAGCTATATGGTGATCCTTGCATTTTATCGATATGTGCAAAGCTTTTATGTGCCCCGTACCTTCTGGCGAGATCTCTTCATCTGTAAAGGAGATACAATTTGTAGCAGTTATATTCTCTACAATTTCACTAAGTGCATTCACCAAAATGTCATGACCCACATGCGCTTGATTCAAGATATCAAGCAGAACCTTGCGGTGTGGTTTAGAGTGCATGAATAATGAAAAAATCAATATATGAGCTGGAGTATGATGTAACTGCTCTATTACTTTGTATTCGCTTTGTTTAATCAACTTTAGAAACTCACACACTCTTTCTTTGGAGAGGGCTCGAGATCTGCCTTCTTTCCAGCTAGTGTGCCTTTTTCTGCAAAATCTTTGCTCAAATCATTTAGATCATCCTCATTCATCATCTCCACAGCTTTACTCTTTCGTTGAAGAGCCTTATCCTCTTTTGAACTATTTTTCAGACTATTTGACGTATAACATCTCCCACTACAAGTCATTTCTTGAACTGCTACAGAATTAATACTATTTGTAATGAATTGGCATTCATACCTCCATGGTACAACTTGACTGTCCTTGTAAGTAAAAGGACTTGGTACTTCAACAGTTATTGCCTTTGGCATTTGGATACAGGGAGTGATACTCAATTTCTCTTCATAATGAATGATTAATGGTTCTCGCATAGATGATGCTCCTTTTACAGCTTCCCCTGAAGATGAAGTGCCAGAAATCATATCAACCTCGACTTCCTGCATGTCCACTTGGCTTACTATCAAAATTTTTGCATCCATCAATTTATGTACTTCTCTTTTGAATTCGACACAATTCTCTATGGAGTGTCCATTCATTCCAGGGTGAAGCGAACATCCCTTTTTACCAACGTATTCCATTCTACCCACATCATTTCTATCAACTCTCGGTGATATATATATAGCTTCATGAAGAATTAGGAAAAGAGTCTCCATCAGTGTGGCCAAATCGTGAACATCATCCTTGAACATTTTGAGGGTGTATCAACAACATTTACAACAAGATTTTCATGGTTTGGGAATGGGTTTTGGTTGACATCCGGTTCTTCTCCGGTCTTCTTGAATTTTAACCAGCCGGCCTTAACTAGACTTTTTACTTTAGCTTTCAAGGTATAACAATTATCAGTAGAGTGCCCCATTACCCTAGCATGATATTCACAACTTGCACTTGGGTTGTACTACTTAGTATACGGTGGCTGTAGAGGCTCTTGTGGTATAATGGCTACTTGATGATTTTTTAACAATTGTGGCAAAAGTTCAATATATGACATGGGTATAGGATCAAAGCGAGTTTGCTTCCAATTATTCATTTCATTTCTCTAATTTTACCGAACAAATTAATTATGTCGTCCATTCTGATGGTTAGGAGAATAATTTGTTTGTCCAACAATTGATGAGGATATATGTGTTGCTGTTCTTTGAGTCGAGCTCAATTCGTGCACCTCTCATTCCTTCTTCTTCGGAGTCATCATTTTTCTTGATTCTAAAGAGAAATCAGAAATTCTTCCATTCTTCACCCTAAACTCGATCCTTTCTCCAATTGTTATGATATCTAAGAAGTTGGTCGAGGCACTCCCAATAATCCTGTCATAGTATGGGGCTCGAAGGGTATTTATGAAGATAGCTACCAATTCTTTGTCGATTAAAAGGGGTTGTATTTGTGTGGCCATCTCTCTCCATCGTTGCACATACTCTTTAAATGTTTCAACACTCTTCTTCTCCATTCACTGGAGGTCTAAATGGTCTAGTGTCATATCAATATTATACTTGTATTGCTTTAAGAATGAATCAGCGAGATCCTTCCATTTATGCACTTGTGAACCATCCAAGTGCATATACCAGCGAGAGGTGGGGCCGATTAAGCTATCTTGGAAGCCATGAATCAATAGTTTATCATCATGAGCATAAGTCAACATTTTTTAACAGTATATACCCAAGTGACTTCTTGAACACGTGGTTCCATTATACTTTTCAAAATCTAGATTCTTAAACTCGGGTGGGATCACTACATCTGAGATTAAACATAATCGTGTTGCATCAACATCCCTGTATATATCCGCACCTTCAATTGCTCGTAATCTTTTCTCTAAAAACTCTAGTCTTCTTTTGCTACCCTAATCTTCTGGAACTTTCCTACCCCTCTCCATAAATGGAGTGGATACAAGATCATTCGCGTGGACTTTTTGCTACAAGGTTTGATTAGAAACTTGTGCGGGAGATGATTTAGGATATGACATTTTCACTAGGTGCAGGCTTGATGTCACTTGGGGAATAAACCTAGGGGGTAAGCAGGCATCTCTTCTAAGTCTGATTCATACAAAATTCAACTTGTGATAAACTTGCGACGAAATTTTTTTCCTTTTCCAATGGTGATTAATTCTAAGGTCTTTGTTAATTTTTCCTTCAACTCTTCTACATCTTGATGCACTGCTTAGACCTATTAATTAGCTTGATCATCCATTATTCTCACTTTTCTTCTTGTCTAATAAGGATGATGAGGAGGTGAACTTTGAGATATTTTTGTAAACTTTGAACCTCTTCTTATTTATAAGACAAATAAATAATGATTTGATTAGTCAGAGACAAGGAGAAAGAAAAAAAAAAAGAAAATCATTTCATTTTAAAAAAAGATTAATGCAGAATGACAGGCATCAAGGATTGACTCCAATTATAATGTGAAAGTCCTACGAAAGTATGATGCAAAACACATGCCCCAAACTAATGACTCTAAACTCTAGTGGTAGCACCCAAAGCATCCAAGATATTGCCCTATGATCCCTAAAAAACGAGACAACTCTTTGTTGCCAGGGCACGTGGGTATGATGCTTAATTTGAGGGTCGTAGCCTACGCTGAGAATCGATCTGCCATCTTTGCCATCTGCCTTAACTTCTCAGCTCCTTGTTCTATCTACCCTCTGACGTTGTCATAACTAGCTACGCTGAAATCCACCGACATTTCCTTATACTTTTTGTTCAAATGAATATAGTTGTCAATTACCACCTTCGCGCATTGCAACATATCAACAATTGGTGTTCAAAGCTTGTAAAAGCTTCCTAAAGAAGCACATTTTTCCATTCTTCCTCAGTGAGTTGGGATTTGTACTCTTTTGTTGAATTCTGTAGATTCTCAATCTCTGCAACGATTCTTTGGGATGATGTGGCCTGCTCATCTATGGCGCTCTGAAACTTTGCAGCAACCTTATTCATATTCTCTAACTCTTGTTTTAATTCTTTGATGTACTCTTTTTGTGTTTCTAGCTCATTGTGAAAGGAAGAGTTCTCTTAGTAATCTCTTATTCTTATTTTTCATTTGAATCGCCTCGATGTTCAAAGAATCTATTTTTTTTCCAACTTTGATTGCATTTGGAGACACCTTTTTGCCTTCTCCAATTGCCTCTAGGCTCTAGTAGCTTGTTGGACCTATCTTTTAACCTCTTCTCTCAAACCTTCATTTTTTATTTCTAAGACCTGATTCATCTCTTTTAACCACTCCAAATCCTTTTCTCAATTGTTTTGACCTGTCGTAAAAATTCTGCTTGGATCCAATGACCGTGGTACGATAACAATTTGAATCCTACTCCTAGTTGCCCTCCAATTGTCGTACAGACTTGTAGTTCCCTCGCAATGTTGCAGACTCTTCATTCTTCTGACAAATTTTGATGCTTCAATTGCTTCTTACACCTTGGCAACTGTCGTGTCAACCTCGTACGAGAAGTCCCAATCTTCCAACCCATAGACCACTGGTGCAAATTACTTTGACCATACTTGGCGCAATACCAATAGAGGAGAGTAAGCAATCCCTCCCCATAAGCCTAGTAACGAGACAAATGGTAGTTGTCCACATTGGTACATCAAAAGACTCATGGAGACTCAGGGTGCTCTCCATACTACCTCTTCCAACATCACATGACCTAGGAATTGCATCCAAACTGCAAGATTTGGAGTATTTGGATTCCAGAGCGCATCACTAAAGTCTCTAACGATGTTCTTTATGCTGTTCCAAGGACTACTAAATTTTATTTGAGGATACCCAAACTCAATTGGATACTTTAAGTGATTGAAAATCGATATAAAAAGAACTGAAGCACAACCGAATAACTTTCCATTACCTTGAACTCGACAATAACTCAGTGATCTAAAGGTTTCTGCCAGGATTGGGATGATAGGATTTACTCCTCGCTCTATTTCAACAAAAAGTTTAACAAGTTTTGCTTCTACATACCCCCTTGATTCTTGGGAAAATGATCATACCTAAATACATAGCGCCAAAAAAGACAGATCTTTCCTCTGTGGCAAACCCTCGCATGTAAGACTAATTAAGTAGTCGATGGGGATACAGTTTCTTCCCTCTTTGGCATTTATCTGCTTTTTTAATATCAGATGCATGAACGTCACCCAGAAACTTAGATAATGACCTTTGTAGAGTCAACTTTCTGTCAGACACGTATACCTTATTTTCGGTGTAAGGTGGTATGTTCATCAAAACTTGATATTCTTCCATAGTAGGAGTTAAGTCAAACATATGTTGGAAATGTCCTAAAATTCGCAGTTTGTATTGTATGAAACATATTCTATTTTCAATAAAAGTATTATTGAAATTGCATTCTATAATAAAATCTAATAAACGAACCCATGGCTATAGTATGAATAATTTAACTTTATGTAGAGACGTAAAGAGGATTAAGTTATAGTATATAGTCTAAAAGATCTATAAGTATATGGATGAGATTGGGTACCTCATCCTGGGGACACTATGGATGTGACCTACTTTGTATACTAATACAAACGATGTGATTTTGAAATCGTTCATGTGGATACATGCGAATGAGAGCATCCTATGCAAAAGACGTTTGCATAAGACAAGACCACAAACTAGTCACTTTTCTTTATAACACTGTTAAAATTGATTATTTCAATTCAATGAACTAGAGTACCTCGATCTTAATCCTGAGTTAACTATGAACTCCTATTTATTCGGGATTATCCTTTGATCTATATAGGTGAGAGTAGTTCAACAACAATGCTCAATAAGCCTCCCATTTTGGGGATAAAATCGGATAGATAGTTAGGGACATAGCTCTGCAAGATGGAATTCACTCCCATCCAATTTTAGGGTACGTAGATAGGTTGTTCTCTAAGTACTGATTCCTAGTCTTGAACAAAAGGGGCCCTACCGTCTCATGATAGAGAGGGACATGGTTTATTAATTGAACTATAAACCAATTATTCAATAGAGGATCAATAGTGACTTAAGGAGTAGAGGTATTTACAAGGATAAAATGGTAATTTTGACCTAGTTGTAAATACGAACGACCTGTAAAGGATCGACTTACTAATCATAGTTAAATCAAGTGGACAGAAGTATATCTACAGTGAGGAGAGTGCAACTATCGAGCTATAATGACATGTCTTGGTAGTTAACAAATATTGATTAATTCAGATTAAAGAGTTTAACAAATACATTTCAAATTATTGGAGCTCATGATCTGTAGATCCACAAGGTCCCTCTATTATCTTGTAAAAGATTAAACCTTGGATTAAAATATTGAGTGAATTTGAAATGTTCAAATTCATTTTTTTTAGGGTTTGGATTTGAAAGGTCCAAATTCATTTTTTAGAGTTTGGATAATTATATTCGATATAATTAATGTTTAAATTTATTTAAATTAAAAGTATTTGAAGAGTTAAATATATTTAAATAATGTTTAAATATTGATTACATGAATATGATTCATGTTTAAATTAGGTATTTATTAATTTAATATTTGATATTAAATTATTATTATTTAATTAATTAAATTAAATTCATTTTAAAAAAAGAAATTCAATTTTAGAAATTGAATTTAAATTATATTCAATTTAGTTTTCAATTTAATTTTATTTTAAAATAAAAAAATGAGAATTTAAAAAGGTTTTAAATTGTCAAAGTGGATTTATCCAAAAAATGGATTTTGAGTGGATTAATCCATAAATGAACACTTAGTCTACTTGGATAGTACTAATTGAAGTGTCAATCAGCTGATCCTTGTAGTACTTGCACTAGTAATTTGAATAAATACTCGAATTATCAGATTTTGGATGCATGCAATTTGAATTTTTTGAGAAGAAAATTATGTAAAAAATTTTCTCTCAAACTATCTCCAATCCACTCCCAATTCCTTTTCAATTCAGAGTTCCACCACTCATTCTAAGACTGGGAATAGTAGAGAAGATACTCTTGGTGATCTACTGAAGAAATTGAAGGTCAATTTCGTGGATATAGCAAGGACCAAGTGGAATTCTACAAAGGTATTCAAGCTGAAACCCCTTTTTATTGAAACTATGTATTTTAACATGCTTATCACTCAAATTAAGTGTAATTAGAGTGCTAAATAATTCTTAGCTTCTGTTTTATGCATGTTTACTCTATCATGTTGAATGTGAAACACTTCACTATAGGATCCCAGAAGTGTAGCAAAGCACTAATGCTTGCATACATGAGATCACTATGTTTCTATATCCTTTTGCAAACTCCATTCTATGCTCTGAGGTTAGGTTTTCCCATACTTCAAATCTTCTAGGTTGTTATCGATAAACTCCATCTGACATGTCCGCGGAAGTGGAACTTCCATCTTCTCGGGCCAAATTGTCTTTGATTCTAGTTGAAGCAGCTTCCATCTTCATTAGGGATAATTTGGGCAAATACCTTGGGCGGCTGAGTGTCTACCATCCTAAGACCAGGTGTAAGTAAAGATGAACCTAGATGTAAATGCATGATGTGGGAAAAAAACAAACAAATAATGCGAAGGTTCAAACAAACTAGTGAGGTTGATACTAACATCCTATTTGACACAGGTCCTCTGGCGTATAGTCATACTTGATCAACAACCAAATTGAGCGAGAACTTTTCATGTGCCTGTACAGAAAAATAAGTTCCTCAAAGGTCAACACTACTTCGTTCTCAAATCTAAACCTAATAGGTACAACCTCGATGGGGGGCTTGTGATAATGTGTGAAGTAAACTAATAAAATAAAAATAAAGGCTCCAAGCAAAGTGCGGTTTGCTCTAAAGTCCTATAGGAAAAAGGTTCTCAAATTAGTCAAAGTCGTGCACGACGTAATGACCAAATTGAGTGAGGATTTTTTGTGTGCCTGCATCGGAGCATAAACTCCTCGAAAGTCAACACTACTTCGTCCTCAATTTTAATCCTAGTAGGTTAAAGCCCGGGTAGGAGGCTTGTAATTGTGTGTACAAAAGTAAAATACTCAAGAAATACACACAATAAATTAAAACAAAATTAAGGACTAAATCAATTCAAGATAAAGAAAGAAGAAGAAAAAAAAGGCCAAACTCTCGAGATGGAGCCTTGTATCCCCATGGATTTGCCAAATTGTCGCCACATGTCCGAGACGATGCGGGGCGACGTTCTAAAAAAGAGTTAATTCTAAAAGAAAATAAAAAGGAGTCACCACTAATCCTTTTTATGGTGTGATTGGACATCGAAATAAAATAAAAAATTTTAAATAAAATAAAATAAAAAAGATCTGCAAAAATGAGAGCTGAGTTCGGGAGTCGCTTGTGTATGGAAAAGGTGTTAGCACCCCACAACGCTCGTTTAAAAAATGGTGGCCGTATTTTAAATCTAAAATCGAAAATTATTTTTTCTAAAGAAAATAATTTGGTAAAAAAGGTTTTAAAATAAATGTCTTATTTTACTCCTCATCACTCGGATATTTGAAATAATGATCTCATAAAATAAGTGGGTAAATTCAATTGATTAAGCTATATTACAATGAGAAAAAATTTCTCACCTCAAGAATGCGAGAAATTGTTATAATTTTTCAAAACTCGTCATAGAAATAACCTTTTAATAAAAGATTTTTTTTAAAAAAAAATTAAGTTCATTTTCTCTTAGGACCAAATCTCGGACTCTCAAAGATGTGATTCCTTCCGAAATCATAGATTAATTTTTGAATGTTTGAAAACACAGAAAGTGTAATTCTAAAGAAAATTTTTAAGTGATTTAAAAAAAGTTCTAATGAAAGATTTTAAAACTTAGAGAAATTTAAATTAGAATGATTTTAAAACTTTGAGAGATTTTAATCAGAAATCAAGTAAGACTTAATATGAACCTTATACAAGCAAAACATAAATAAAGAATCATCCTAATAAATTAAGCAAACATGAAAAAGCATACTAGGATTTTAATAAAAACGTATTGGAAATCGATCTTGGATTCCCAAAGAAATCGACTTCCTCACTTCAGAAATCTAGAAGATCGGACTCCCAAATATTTCTATAATCCATTCATCAGAATATTTTTTATAAACAATAGTAAGCATTAACAATATTGGTGTAATAAAATCTATAGCATGAATATATCTAAAATGATAATACAATGAAATACTTGTAAAATAAAATAATTAATTGTAATAAAAAATAAAATGGATAAATGTCAATAAAAAAGAACTTAAATATGAAATTTAAAAGAAAAAATTAAACTTTAAAATAACATTTTATTTAAGAATCATTTAAAATAATCTAAAATTATTAAAATATAACTATAATTTAATAATAAAAAAAGGGACTGAGCGTAAGTGCACCATCATTAAAAAAAGAAAAAATTCAAATTGATGTGGGATTGATGACCATCACATTTACACACACCCACAAACACTCTTAAAATGAAACTACTACTACTACTAATATTATTATTATTATTATTATTATTATTATTGTTATTATTATTATAAAGGTAGAGCCATTACATCTTTTACTTTACTTTTTTTTTTAAAAAAAAAACCTAAAAATAATAATAACTAAGTAAAAATGAATATAGTTTGAAACCCTCTTGTGAACATGAAGATAAAAAAAAAAAATCTCTCCATTCTTTTCGTCTCGACTTTTTCTCTCTAAACTTCTATCTTCTTCAATCTTGGTTTTTCTTACTCCTCAAAATTGTTTTTTTAAAAGCACAAAAAGAAAAAAAAAAAAAAAAACAAACAAAAACTCCTCCTTTCAAGGTATGTTAATCTCAATCTTTTTACCCATTTTTATTTATTTATTTTTTTATCTACATGCATGTTTCTACTTTGTAAAAAAAGAAGTTACACATACTTGTGTGTATTATTAACAAAGAAATGTGATAAAAGAGAATAAAAAAAAGATAAATAATCACAAAAAAAAGAAAAATTAATAGATCTAAAATAACTCTGCTTCTGTTTTAGGGGTTCGAGAGAGAGCAGAGAAGGATGGGGAGATCGAAGAACACAAATCCCTACGTTGTTCCCGAGGTGCAAATCCTTGGGACAGAGCCCTACCAAATGCAACCTCCGACCTAGATTAAATTTTTTTTTTTTTTGTATTTTTCGATTTTCCCCTTTTTCATTACTACCATGTAATATGTCGGTCTCCTTGTATCTCCTTCCTCTACAAACTAAGTCTTTCTCTTTCTCTTTCTCTTTTTTTACGTGATTTTCCCTGTGGTTCAAATTTTCTAGGGTTTTTCTCTATATGTGGTGTTAATGCCTTTTGTTGAAGAAGAAGATGACTTTATAGCCAAAATAATTTCTTTAAAAGTAAAAAAAAAAAAAAAAAAAAACTCTACTAGCTAGTTTCTTTGAATTTGAAAAAAGTGTCAAAGTTGGTCTCAACCCAAAATGGTATAAGATTTTGAAAAATAAACACAATTTCAATTTTTTTTTTTTTTTTTGCAACTTTCCTAACTCACCTAGTTACTTTAACTAATCCATTTAGTTATTTTAACCAAATTCATAAAAATTTTAAAAGTTTTACAACAAGCCATTTTTAAAGGAAAAAAAAATAAAGGTAGATAATTAGCAAAATTAAGACAAATTATTCTAATAATTAGATTTATTTAAATAAACCCAAACAAAATTAGGAGACTACATGCGCCATAACTTGCACGCAATTAGAAAACTCTTTATTTAATGAGGCCAAGTAAGATAATTTGTCCTATCAAGAATAACACTAATAAGACGAAACACATGATCTTTCTCCACGTAGCTTAGTTAGGAAGAACGACGACTCAACTCAGCTGGGAGAAAGACTGGCTCAACTCGACTCAATGAGGAGAAAAACTGGCTCGATGGGCTGCTCTCAGCTGGGAGAAATCAGAATGACTCGACTTGGCGACTCGACAACTCGGCTCGACATGGTTGGCTCGGTGACGTCAGTATGGTTGGCTCGACGGCTCCGTATGGATTATCGTGGCTAATCCTGTCATAGATGATCTGAGAGGAGTTCTTTGATGATCTAAGAGGTGCTGATCTGGGCAAGGGCTGAATCAGACAGATCCAATCTAGGACAAATCCAATCTAGGACAAATCCATTCAACGATCTGAGTGGGTGGTTCGTCGATGAGCTTCACAGAGGTGAGCGATGTACAGAGGTGACTGAGGGATATGCTGTCGCACTTTTCGCTCCCACTTACTATGAACACTCTCTCCATCCACCTTGATATTGACCTACCAAACACCATCTGTTGGGGGCACACGCCAAAGGTGCCACGAGGCCAAGGGTAGATCTCACGGTGTGGACTATTTAGGAGAAACGTGAAAGGTTTAAGTGAAGCATCTTATACCCCAAGTACCTCCCACTGAATATTCTACCTAGAGATTCATTAACTTAGACAATTCGACTACTGATTTTAGTCTAAGTCATCTTTTTAAACTCTGCTCATAAACAACGTTTGTCTATGAAATATGAACAAATTCAAGTAGTCACATTTAAACACTTTAATGTACTGTCCTTAACTTGCATGCATGCATCAAATTTATCTAATTCACCTTTCCAGGTAAGTTCCTAGGTAAGGGTGTTACGTTTCCGTCAACTTAAATACCCCAGCCTAGACAGACGACGATAATGAGACAAACGACGATGAGTGGAAGTTAGGCTGTGGTGATGACAAACATCTTATTTTTAGCTTTTTGTGGTGTTAGGAACGATGACGAACGAAAGGCCAGATGATGATGAATGATGATGACGAACAACAATAGTGAATAACAATGACTATGATCATATGACCATGGTTTATTAGATTAGACCATGGTTTTGTGATTGTGGTCTACTCTAGCATAGTCTATAGTATAGATTATGGTTAACGTTAATTATGGTCTATACTATAGACCACACATAACGTCAGCCATGGTATATATGACCATAGATCACGACCGACGGTAGATATGGTCTATAATATAGATCACAGCTAATGTTAACCGTAGTCTATATTACATACCCCATTGAATGTCAACCGTAGCCTATTTGGACATAGACAACGACTGATGTTAGCCGTAGTCTATAGTACATACCACGGCTGACATTAGGTATGGTCTATATTATAGACCACAGTTAACATTAGTCATGGTCTATATTGTCATAGACCACGAAAAATATTAAACGTGGTTTATATTATAGACCATAGTTAATCTTAGCCGTGGTTTATAGTTGTATACACCACAGTTCATATTAGTCATTTAACCATGATTTTTATTGATAAACCACACTTATATCAACTAAGACCTATATTTTTTACCACCTGTATTTTTTTATTGATAAACCACACTTATATCAACTAAGACCTGTATTATTCACCATGGTTAATGTAGGTCGACAACATATGACATTCCATGTGGCTTTTTAACAATAGGCTTCACTTGAAGTGTACTGTACTTTATACAATAATGGACCACAGTCACATTGTGAACATATTTTTTTCAAATGAAAATTAATTAAA
Source organism: Benincasa hispida (assembly GCF_027475165.1). NCBI lineage: Eukaryota > Viridiplantae > Streptophyta > Magnoliopsida > Cucurbitales > Cucurbitaceae > Benincasa > Benincasa hispida. The sequence goes on from NC_143487.1 coordinate 1,048,838, forward strand.
AAATTAATTACTCTAAAGCTTCCACTCATCCAAATATAGATTTTATAAACTAGAACTTATTCAAATTTCAATACATAAAAGATACATAAAAACATTAACGTTCAAATGTAATGCAAATTAATTTAGTCACAAATTAAAATTACTGGACATCATTTTTGTACAACTATGTATTGTTGTAGATGTTGTCCCCATTTATTGGGAACTTCATCAATCTCTTCTTGGGAATATGTCTTCTTTCTAATAAACTATAAAAAAAAAAGGGAAAAAATTATTCGTATATTCGTGTGTGTATGCATGATATGCATAAACAAATGAGTTTAAATAACTCATATCATACCAACTCCTTAAGAGAATTGATTTGGTGATCCATTACAATATTCCTCATATATTTCATTACATAATATCCGCATTTTATAGATCCTGGTTGACGAGGGTTCTATATAAATCATAAGCATTAAAATATGAACAAATATAAATTTATGAGATAACTATATCAATATAATAAAGAAAAATTTACTACTTACTTTAATAGAAGAATTCCAAATAATTCATTTCCTTCCTTTCAATTTCACTTCGGATCTAAATATCTGTACGACCCTATATTAAAAATCAAATAGATGCACACATTACGGACCTATGTAAATATACTAACAAAAATTTAAACTACTTACATGTTTACAAGACTTTTAGCTTCATCACGAGTAGCCTTTGGAATTGAGTCTAATAAATATGTAGCATCCCCATACAAATCTATCACAAGTATCCAATGATACCTACAATCAACATATATATATATATATATATATATATATATATATATAAACTAGAAGTTATTTATTATTGTATAACATAAATGGAATGAATAAAATGGTCTACATACCCAACATTTATAGGAATCATGACTCATTACTTAGGTTTTACATCAAGTAACCTAGATGCTAATGCGCGAGCAAGATTTTCTAATGTTCCAATGCTGCTACCAACTAAGCTTGGGTTTACAAATAAAAATTTGTCTACTACATTGAGTTGGACCAATACTTTATATAAGTACCTACAGAAAAATATTCATATTAGTTAAAGAAAAAAACATAAACTAATCTTTTAACCATACACTCATATAAATATATTCTCATTAATTAAAAAAAATAAATTTACTTCATATAAAGTATGATGCTATTAATTGCAATTTTGTCCCACTCCAAATACATCTTTTGACAATTACACCTTTATTAAACCACATGGAATCTCTAAATTTGCATACTTAAATAATGGTCTTAATGATTCCGGTAAGGTTGATAATTCAATATCAAAAGATATACTTTTCTCTTTAGGATGAGACAACTATCACATAAAAAAGAAAAAAAAATATCATATATGTAAAGTTAACTTCATCTAACATCAAAATAATTAAGTTTAAATATTTACCTTAACAATCTTTGGATAGATAACAAACTCACGAGGCCATGCAACTTCGTATCCAATTGCATATTTGACTCGTACAATCTTGTCGTCAATTGAATATGATAACAAACGGTTTTCTATCATTGCCAATTCTATACTAACTTTGACAATATCTCCTCCACTTGGCATGTCATGTAGTATTTCATTTGGATCATTTGTCTCGTACACGAAACCTGATGCAACTATCATCATGTATCATCATATCACTATTTACAGCTAATTCACATGGTTTTCTCTATACATTAAAAATATTCATTAGAAATATACATATAATATATTAAAAATAATAATTTATAAACATACCTTTATCAAATGTCTTTTTTCTTGTGTTGCTTCTTTATTAGTTAGTTGTGAGGAAATACATCTTTGAGATATGGGGGTTTGTGTTTCAGACTTTTGATTATCTTTAAACATCTTGAGCTGGTCCTCTGCTATTCTCAATTTTTCTTCAAGGATTGAGTTCACTTCTTTCAGACGATGACATGTTTTTTCGACTTCAATCTTCTCAACAAATAGATGTTGGTGTTCATCAAAACTTACATTATTGGTAGGATTTTGGAAATAAGTACTTGGCAGAACGTACTCCCCCAAAGCCCTCACTCCTCCGCTATGTTCATCTGTCCCTAAAGCTTACACATCATTTGATGATGGAATTACATTGGCTTTTGTAGATGATTGTGAAAGTGTACCCTACAAAAGAAAATAGAATATATATATATATATATATATATATATATATAATATATATAGTATATATATATATACTAAATATACATTTATCTAATTGTATCATTACGAACACAATAATATCAGTACTTACAATTTTTTTCTTCATTTTTGCAGTTTCATCGTTTAAGAATTCTTCTTTCCTATTCTTCCGTGCTAATATCCAGAAATCTGATTTATCCATGTTTTCTATATTTACTCCTTTTTTCTACAATAAATAACTAGCATTAGCTTATGTATGAACATATTAAAGGAAAAAAAAAATTATATCACTCTTACCAATTCTTTAGTAATATTTGCATAACCTTTACTCTTACCATAGAACTTTGGTAGAAACCCCAATTTTCTCTTCATTTGAATTTTTACGTAGTTTCCATCTTAACTCAACCTCCACATACTGGACATTTATTCATGTTCATATATTCTTTTCTATATAGACAATAATCATTAGGGCATGCATGAATCTTCTCACATTCCATTCCTAATGGACATAATATCTTGTTTGCTTCATACATTGATCGAGACAGTACATTCTTCTTTGGCAACATCTCATTTACAAGACTTAACAAATCTGAGAAACTTACATTGCTCAATTGATACTTAACTTTTAAGTTGTACAACTTCACAAATGCTAATGATTTAGTAAAGTTTTTACAACCATCATATTGAGGCTTCTCAGCATTGTTAAATAAAGTTTCAAAATTTTTCGTGGAATTAGAAAAATCTTCTTGTGCTGCCTGTACCATTTCAATTGTCTCATTAATTATAATTTTTTCATGTTTTTTTTAATGAGTTGAGATTCTTTGCACTATCCTTACATGACTTTTGAGGAAGCTCTTCACCATGCCAAAACCAGGTAGAATAACTCAGGTTCATTCCATTAACAATCAAATGATTTCTAATTTCTTTTCTATCATGCATATCAATATTTCCACATTTTAGACATGGACAATGAATTCTAGATGGATCATATGTATTACTTAAAGCAAATTCTACAAACTTTTTTCATATTCTTTTGACAATTATTTTTTCTCACCCATGATTTATCCATTTCGAAAAAAATATGTGGTATCTACCAAAAAGTTATTATAAAATAATTCAAATATTTACATTGTTATAATTCTATCAAAATGTATATTCTAGTTATACCAGTCATAACTTGGCTCAATAAAGAATTGATCAAATCAAAATAGAGTCTTCAGATTATAATATGTTGAATAATGACATGGATTATATATTACGTAGGAAAAATAGTTATTCATAATAATACAAAACTAAAGAAAATTAATGCACATTGTCCCTAAATAACACTTAACTAAATCACTCCGCAAATGAAGAACTAAATACATACTACCATGAAATAAGAAAGATTTATTTTACTATAATATTTTCATAGACTTCCTAAACTTTGAGCATAAAACATCAAAACCCACCAAATAGTTTGACAGTCCCTCCTCCGTCAAACCAATTATAATATCTACTTCACTCCATGTATGCCACATTATTTATTTAAAGATTATATGGTTACATACATATCAATCAATATAATCCATTGAAGAACAATGTTAAATACGATATAGACACTCACTTCAAGAAAAAAGCATAAATGTTAGTTGTTTAACAAAAGAATAAATACCTCTGATATGTTGTGTAAGGCTAATTTTAGATCAACATGAAGACCCTATATAACATAGAGAAACTTGGTTGATGTTAGCAAATATAAGAAATATGTCTCAAAAGAACAAAACATGAATAAATCACCAATGTTTCAAATACACATCTCCACGAAACCTTCTCAGTAAAATATTATTATATATTATAAAATAATTTGTGGAAACTAAATTGAAACGATATTTTGTTCTTCACATCCCAACAATCGTCTAAAAGGCTCGTTGGAAATGGAGGTAATACTCTCTAATATACTGTTGTATCTTAATCAAACAATCAAAGTAGATTTATTAAACTACCACATTACTACAATATCATTTCAGCAGAACATAGCTCATTTGGCTAACAACACTTCCATATCAATAAAACATTATTAAATACATGATACATCAATCTAAAAACAAACTAATTTTTATATTATATTTTCTAAAAAACATATGAAAAAAAAAACATAATTATTACAAAAATTTAGTACTGATAAACAAAACATATGAAATAAGATCCTACATTTACTTTTCTCTCATAAACAACAAAGTCAAAAATATAATAGGGTGAAAGAGAATATAGAATAAAACTTGAGAAAATATTGAACCGAATTTTTTTTGTTTAATTAAATGAAAATCTAAAAAAGTAAGTTATTAAGACAAGACAATTTCACTTGACATTCTATAATATAACAAAAATTAGGAATCTATTTCCATAATTAAACTCGAATTCCTAACTATCATAGGTGCAATTAAAAGATCATTATAAAGGAAAATCGAAAAAAAAAAGAGAGAGAGAGAGGACCTGCTTAACATACAGTAAGGCAGCAACAAACAACAACAAAAAAAAAAAAACAACAAACAATGGTGATTGGTTTTCCAAGATGAATGCAAATGAACGGCTACAAATCGATAGAAGACGTCCGTGCAAACCTTCAAAATGCGGCACTCACCAAACTCCCCAGTGTCACACTGTTTTCACCCACTCCATCGTTTTTTCTTTACAATAACCTACAAAAATTGCGAAGTTTGTTATCTAATTTTATGTTTTAAATTATTTGATTTGATTTTTATTTTATAAATAAATTACCCCCAATGCTACGGTTTGTTTAGATTTAGTTTTTAAAATATTCTAAAATATTTTATTTCATTTTTATTTTATGAATTTATTACTCCTCAATCTTAGGCAATATTAGAAGGTTTTGATTTTTAATTTAGTTTTTGAAATATCTATTATTTTTAATTTAATAGGAAATTCATTAGGCCTCCAATCTAATATGTTCTATTAAAAATGTTTAATATTGAGAATATGATAATTAGTTATCTATAAATTTTAACTTTTGTATTTAATCCATGGACTTTAAAGATGTGTAAAATGATTTTTAAACTTTCAATTTTAATTATAATTTCTAGGATTCTTAGATTTTAGGTTTACATCTAAGAATTCAATTTTTTAAAATTTATGAGGGGATAATTTAAAGTTCTATTGATACAAAATTCAATTGTAAATCTAATATGTTCATTATTATTTTTTGAAAATGCTCATGTTGTATATATTAGAGAAATATTAAATAATTGACAACTTGACTTCTCTATAAATAGCTTCTATGATTGAATGTACATCACAATTTTATAATTCTTTTCATCTTCATTGTAATTTGTTTTCTTGTGTCAAAATACATTGAAAATCATTCTCAATTGTTGAACTTTTTTTTTTACTTATGTGGACAATATTGGTAAGTCAAATAATTTTGAACATTGTTTTGTAGTATCATGAATTTTAATTTCTCCCTATACTACAATTCAGATTTTATACTAGTCAATTTAAGTTTTAATCATAGTGGAATTTGGTTGTTGAAAAAAAAATTTCTTATTCTGTTTTAAAAGTCACTTTTGATTCTTGATTTTTCATAGAAGTAACCATTTAGTTCCCGAATTTTGATTTATAAACGATTTAGCCATGTACTTTATCCTTAAGTGTCATTTTTTATTATATAATGATTTAGTCTTTATAATTTTAAACGTATTTGACTCTTAAATCATTACAAATTCTAAAGTATAATGATACTAAAGTTTCAGAACTAAATTACAAGAAATTATTGGGAAGTATATGGATAAATAGTTACAAATCAAAGTGTAGAAACTACATATCAAACTTTTATTAATGTTTAAGGACAAAAAGTGGTTCTTAACTTGTATTCTATTTTAATTATTACTATAGATTTTCTTTCAATGTTCATGTAGGAGTTGTTTTTATTTTATAATATAGCGCTTCAAATTTGAGTTAAATTCAAATGATGAATTATAACTTATATATATATATACACACGTGAGAGTTGTTTTTCTCTTATCCTATAGTGCTTCAAACTTTGAGGTATATAACCATTTATTTTATTGTGTTCACTATTTTTTTTTTTTAATTATTTTGCTCATATTATTGATTCATTGTTATTTTAACAAATAACAATAAAATTAGAATACAATCTATGAAGTTATCAAAAATAATATATATATGTAGAGAGAGTATAAAATCTATCATACACAAGTAACACACATGTTCATATATTAAATAAATAAATTACATACATGAAAGATGAAATTTTATCTTTTTAAAGAAATATATTGATTTGATTAAACTAATAAAAATTATTTTATAAAAACTAAGTTGGTTAAATTAGATTAAAATAATTAAGTATTAAATTATTTATTTTAGAAATTTATTAATTGAATATGATTTTTAAAGTCAACAAGCTCAATTATAGTTAATTTGTCTATATTATAGTTAATTTGAAGGATATAAAAAATATTAAATTAAGAGAAAAAAGTAAATTAATGCCCAACGGAATCCCCTCTCTTTCTCAACTTTCCTTGCAAATTCACAACAAAAATATCGCAATAGCTCCACTAAACAATTAAAAGATATTATCCTTTTAGAAATTATTTAAAAAAATATTGTTTTTTTTTTAAAAAAAAAAATATTGTTATTATTTTATTTTTAAATAAAAATAAGTTGAGGATTCAAAATTCGACCTAGATTTGTAGGTCGAACTTTGAACTCTCAACCTTGCCCTTCTTAACATTATCATTTGATCTTCCTCTATCGTATCATAAGGTCTTTTACGGATTTTGTAAGTCTGACTAAATAACGAACTATCAAATTCGTCATAACACTCATAATTATTTGATGCGTTAAAAATAATTTTGTATTGGGGGAGAACAAGAGAACGAGAGAGCGAGATTTTGAGAGAGAGCGAGATTATCTGTACAAATTTTCCTTTTTTTTCTCTCTCTTTTAATTATTACACATTCCACCTTCTTCTTTTTTCCTTTTTTTTTTTTTAAGTTTCTATTTTATAAAGACAATTTCTAAAAATATTTTATTATTTTATTAAAACTCTAAAAAAAATAATATCTTATAAAAATAAAAAATGTAAATTAAATATCTCATTTATATAAAAATAATTACAAAAATCAATGTGTCCCACAAGGCGGACGTCGTCGATTTCGAGCTGATTTTCGTCATCGACTTCGAACTTGAGGTTGCTTGGGTTCTTCTTGATGTTGCGCAGGCGTTTCATAATATAAATATTCATTATGCTCACCACGACCTCAACCATGTCCATGCATGTATGAAGACGAAGGACCAGCCTCTGAATCATAATGTCCTGAACCAAATGCTGGCATCATCATCATCGGACTAACATAATCAGTTTGACTCTACGTCTGCATCATATAGGGTAACTCTTCCACATTATGTGCAACCTCATCAAACTCATCCTCTTCCCGAACAGGTTCTCTATGTCTAGGAGCTGGTGGAGGAACAATAGGTATGCGTCTCGGGCCTCTATCTCTCGACCAAGGCTGTGATCAGATGTCATCCAACTGAATAAATCCTAATCTGGCAACCCTATAGATCCAGATGTGCACAATAGCGGTAGTATTCAAGGGTGGAGTGGGATAGTGCACTGGAGAACTGCCTCTCTACGCCTGCAAGATATTTCTACAGTAGGACGATCTCGCCATACAACAGATGATCGATGAATGGATTGGTCGTACAAAACATCGGATCAACAAGTCCTGGGTTTAAAGCCATGATCTGAAAAAAATAAAATAAAATTATTTCTCAATTAAAAAAATATTTGTTTCTCAATTAGAAGAATAATGGACAACTTAATTAGAAGAATAATGTACAACTTCATTAGAAGAATAATGTACAACTTAATTAAAAGAATAATGTACAACTTTATAATAAAAAAATTGAATATACAATAAATTTATTTACTTTCCATTGAAATATATATATATATATATACACACATGACCAATCGGAAAAAAAGCTAATAATCATTAATGAAAAAATAACAACAATAATAGAATTTTGAATTATAAGAGAGAGCGAGATTGTAAGAGAGAGCGAGATAAGAGAGAGTGAGATTGTAAGAGAGAGCGAGATCAGAGAGAGCGAGATTGTGAGAGAGAGCGAGATGTTGTAAGAAAGAGCGAGATTGAGAGGGAGATTGTGAGAGAGAGCGAGAGCGAGATTGAGAGAGCGAGATCCTCAAGCATTTCTTTAACAAACTATCTTCCTTGCGATGCTCACGAGATTCAGTCCACATTTCTAGTGAGATTACCTTCTAGAGCGAGATCCCCATCACAAAATTAACTAGATTTCTTTCTAGAGTGAGATCCTCATCACAAAATTAGCTTCACCCACTTATCTTCCTTGTCGAGGGTTGAAGTTTCGACGAGATTTCCTTTTCCTTGTCGAGGGTTGAAGTTTCGATTTATGTATGTCGAAACTTCAACCCTCGACAACCCGTATTGTTTCCAAGTTTTTCTTTGTTTGTCGAGTTCTCAACGTTCGATCTCTACATTAGTCAAATCCTCAACCCTTGACTTCTCCTAGAACAACAATTTTGAAAACAACAATATTAATATTAAAGGTGTATAGCTCCACCCCAACAAATTTTTATACTTTCCCCTCGTTAAATTTAGTTTCTAAATCATTTATTTGTTTTTTTTTTTTTTTAATATCACCATTGTTCTCTGTGTATTAAAATATAAAAAAAAAAAAAAAACTTTTTATTTTTCTCCATACCCTCTCTTTCTTCTTCTATTTTAGCGGCAACCACAATTTACCTACCTTCACCGTTAACTAATAAATGGAATGATAAGTAATCAAAGTGGTGGTGAAGTTCCAAAAATAGATTTCATCATCATTAGTCTCTGTTCATCATCAACAACAACCCAAATAATACCTCCAACAACAGTAATATCACTCTTGATGTTACCTCTCGACGAACTTTGGATATTTTTTACCAAAGAACTTTCGTTTATCGTGGTATCATCAGGTAATATATATACATTTTGCTAACTCTCATACCATATTAAAAATGTCACAAAGATTTTTTTTTGTAATAATCATGTATTATTGTAGGCATAGAAGAATAGGAAGATATGAATCAAATTTGTGGGATAATAGTTGCAGAAGTGAATGGCAGTCTAGGAAGGGTCGACAAGGTGTAAATTCATTTTAATTTTTAATTTTTATTTTCTAGGGCTAGCTAGGATTTTTTTAAAAAAAAATTCTTAATTGATTTGATTAATTTCAAGTGTATAGTTTTATAATTATTTTAAAAGTTTTAAAGTTGTAGTTAACTGACTTTGTTCGACTTTCTTACGTATACTGATTTTTGTCTCTACCGTCTCATTTACCATCTTGATTTGGATTAATTTTTTTTCTTGATTTTGAAGAGTACTCTTCCAATTTTGTTTCAAATCTATCCCTTTGGTTTTTAAAATTATACTTTTTATTCATAATAATAATAATAATATTACATGGATATAGTTTATTCTAAAATTCTTGGCCAAAATAATAATAATAATAATATTATTATTATTTTGGCCAAGAATTTGACATATTGCTATAGAATAAACTATATCCATGTAAATATTAATTACAAAATTATTATAAACTATTATAATTATCCACTAAAATATTTATAAAAAAACTAAAATTTGATTTTGGACATGCTTAAAAAATAAAGTTAATGTTCGTTATGGTATAAATTCTATTTTTAGATTGCTGCCTCGATAACATGATAGTCTATATAGTTGGATTTTAGACTATAGTCTTAATGGACGGGAATGCTAGTTTAACTTTTTCACTTTGATGATTTTGTTGACTACAACATGCTTTTAGACCATGATATTTATTCACTATGGTGCAAAGCTAATTGAAATTTGAATTATTAATCAAAGATTAAACAACAAATCAATTATAGACCATAATTAATGATAGTTGTGGTATATAGTTGGCCTTTAGACTATAATGTTAGTGGGCACTAATGTAAATTTAATTTTTTAACAATGATGTTATATACCTGCTGACTATAGTATTCTTTTAGATCATTATATTTATCCACCATGGTGTAAAGTTAATTTTATATCACGGTATCAAAACATTATCGTCTATAACACCAATTGCGTTTATTAAAATACACACTTTTAACTATGGTGTTAAAAAAGCATGGTCTATTTTAAAATAACAATGAACATATAGACCATAGTTAACATCAGTTGTGGTATAAATTTTAATTTTGTCTGTAGTTAGATTTTAGGCCATAATTTTAATTGGTTGTAGTGTAAATTTCATTTTTATACTATTGTATAGTCTATAGTATGATATATGACCACAATTTTCATTGATTAGTGCAACATATATTTTTTTTTACTTTCAATCATGGTGCAAATAGACCATCTATAACACCAATTGCGTTTATTAAAATACAGACTTTTTTTTTAAAATAACAATGAACATATAGACCACAGTTAACATCAGTTGTGGTATAAATTTTTATTTAGTCTGTAGTTGGATTTTAGATCATAATTTTAATTGGTTGTGGTGTAAATTTCCTTTTTAGACTATTGTATAGTCTATAGTATGATATATGACCATAATTTTCATTGATTATAGTGTAACATAATTTTTTTTTTTTTTAATTTCAACCATGGTGCAAATAGACCGTGATCTATAGGAAAATGATAAGATAACGATGAATCATAGTTGACGTTAGTCATGGTGTAATGTTAATATTTAGACTAATGGTTTTTCCTGAGATCTTGGACCGTGGGTTTAATGATCGTGACAAAAATAAAATGTTGATACCATGGTTTGAAAAACCCATAGTCCATACATGCTCACTATGGTTTCATATACATGTAGTTTATGCGAGGATCTCGATCCATGGGTTTTAATGATAATGGTGTACTAATAATATTGTTACCACGATTTTTAAAACCCCTAGTCCAATATGTTTTTAGACCATAGTTTTATATATATGTGTTCTGTACGAGGATCTTGGACTATGGGTTTTAGTGACCATGATGTAAAGATAATATTGATACTATAGTTTTTAAAACCCGTAGTCCATACTATGCTTTTAAACCATGGTTTTTAAAACACATAGTCCATAATATGCTTTGAGACCATGGTTTTATATACATATAGTATGTACTAGAATTTTTGACCATAAGTTTTATTAAGGTGGTGTAAAGATAAAAGTTATACTATAGTTTTTAAAACTCATATCTTTTAGACCACGACTATTAAAACCCGTAGTTCATAATATGCTTTTAGACCATGGTTTTATATACATGTGGTCTGTAGTAGGATCTTGGACCATGGATTTTATTGGCCATGGTATAAAGATAACATTGATACTATAGTTTTTAAAACCTGTAGTCCACAATACGTTTTTAAACCGTAGTTTTTAAAACACATGGTCCATAATATGCTTTGAGACCACGGTTTTTATACATATGGTTTGTACTAGAATCTTGGACCATGGGTTTTATTTAAGATGGTGTAAAGATAAAAGTTATCCTATAGTTTTTAAAATTCATATCTCTTAGAACACAACTATTAAAACCTGCAATCCATAATATGCTTTTAGACCATAGTTTTATATATATGTGGTATGTAGTAGGATCTTGGACCATAGATTTTATTGACCATGATATAAAGATAACATTGATAATATAGTTTTTAAAACCCGTAGTCCATACTATGCTTTTAAACCATGGTTTTTGAAACTTGTAGTCTATAATATGTTTTGAGACCATGGTTTTATATACATATGGTCTGTACTAGAATCTTGGACGATGGGTTTTATTTAACTTAGTGTAAAGATAAAAGTTATACTATAGTTTTTAAACCCATAGTCAACGCTATGTTTTTAGACCACAAGTTTTAAAACCCGTAGTTCATAATATGCTTTTAGATCATAATTTTATATAATGTGGTCTGTACTAGGATCTTGGTCCATGATTTTTAGTGACCGTTGTATAAAGATAACATTGATACTATAGTTTTTAAAACCTGTAGTCAATACTCTACTTTTAGATCATGATTTTTAAAATCTGTAGTTCATACCATGCTTTTAGACCATGGTTTTTATTAAACGTAGTCTCAAAATGGTTGTATTTATTTTAGACTATGGTTAGTTAAATATATACAACATTAGACTATGGTTTCTTTTAAAAAAACATGGTCTTATCTCTAAACTAAAGTGTAATGTATACTGGATTTTGAAGTAGTGAATGCATAAACAATCTTTAAAGTACGATGGTTGTAATATTGCTTCTCTAAACTTTCAATCATAAAAATCATTTTAAACTTTTATAATGTAAAAATTAAATAAATTTTACTATCAAAGTGAGAATATCTAAATCGACATACGAATGTGTTAGTAACCAATAGGTCATACATTTATATAATTTACCCAATTTCTTTTTGTTTATTTTCTCCCGTAAATATGTAAAGATTGATTGCTTTTGTTGCTATTTTTCTTGTCTTCCATATATAAGATTGAAATCTATATTATATTACATTTTTTTTTTTATTTTAAAGAAATTTAAATTTAATGAACTATTAATTATAGTTAAATTACACATTTAGTTTCTAAACATTCGATTTTTTCTTTTGAATTTTTTTAAGCAAAAAATTTTTAGAACATTCGCTTCAAAATAAATTCCACTTGCATTATTTGAAAATTAATTTAAGAGATAAATAAAAGAATAAAAACAAAAAAGAAAATAGAAAAAGAACAAGGGGGGTTTGACAACCAATAAGAGTTGAGTTGAGTTGATATTTTTTACCAACTCAATGTTTGACAACCAACTTTAAATGTTGGTGGGGTTGAGTTTGTTATTCTACCAACTCACCCCAACTCTCCCCAATTCTCTCTCCCTCCAATGTTTTTAATGGTTCCACCCATCGGTCTCCGTTGGCGATTACTACTACCACACTCTAGCAACATACTCTGATGACCACCTTTGGGTGGCCAACTCTGACAATAACTCCGAGCTCCGACAACCACCTCTGATGACACTCCGGCAACCAATTCTGACAACCATCTTGATAAAAAAAACCTTGATTTCCACATTCGCATGACTAACTTTGACAAAGAACTCCGGGCTCCACCAACCACCTCTAACGACAATTCTAGCAACTAACTCCAATGACTACATTCGCACAAGCAACTTCGGCGACATAATCTACCTACCACCTTCGTGTGCCAAACTTTGACGACCACTAACAAAAATAAAATGGTGGGTTTAATTAAATTACCCACCATTTTATCACTCTCACTCTCACCCGTTTTTCCATGCGTTTTCGTTACTCTTCCAACTCTCTCAATTACTTTCTCGTTTCTCTTTCTCTCATACTCTCTTCACATTTACTCCCATTCTTTCATCATCTATCTTCTTTCGCTGTTTAGTTCGTCTTTCTCATTTTCTCTCTTCTTTCACCGTTTGGTTCGTCTTTCTCATTTTCTCTCTTCTTTCTTTGTCTGGCTCGTATGGGCTTTATTGATTTTCTTTCTATGGTTGTTCTTTTAGATCTAATTATTCTTCTTCCATTTCATTTTTTTCTTAGATCTAAAAAATATTATATACGATGTCCTATTATTGTTTTACTAAACAAGTTCAACGATATGTTTTAAACAACCTATCCCTTGATGTTTTCAAATATTACATAATTCTAATGAAATAATAGAATTTGGAATTATGACTCAAGTTTCTTTTCTTTTTTTTTTTTTTAAAAAAAGATAATTTGTACAATGATGCAACATAATAGTAGAAAAAATAGAGATCAATATTTCTAAAATCATATCACCGATTTTAGAAAAAGGTAAATCCATATTCCTCAAATAGGTCAAAAAAGACTATAGTTGGTTTGGTTTTATGATTTAAATTGTAAGATTTTGGTTTTTTTTTTTTTTTAAAGATCATGTCATCCCTTCTATCTAAAACAATGTCAATAGTTTCATTTGATGACACTAATTCTTTCAGCTCTTTTTAATTTTTACGGTAATTAATGATTAAGTTGGATTTTTGAATGGAATACTCACTTGTATTTGAGTATTTAAAAAATTGAATTTAAAATTTTGTGTAAATACTTTGTAGATAATTTATTATGTTTTGAGAATGGAAAAGAATTGGAATTTTTTTTGTTGTTATCTTAGAAAAGTTAGAAAAATATGTGTACAGTTGAAAATTAAAATCAACATTAATTAAAAAAAAGAAACAAAATCAATTTTATTTACAAAACACCAAATATCTCAACTCAATTCAACTTTGCACGTAAATCAAACACAGATAACGTAACTCTCTAAATAATTTAACTAGATAGTAATTATCAACTCAACTCTATTTTTATTGTGCATCAAATACCCTCCAAATAACAAATGAAAAGGGGTTGCGTTTGAGGGACTTGAACCTGCGAACCCGTACTTCTTGGTATAGAACTCCCATCTCTTGAATGGACAATTTTTTTTTCTAAGAAAACATTAAATTTAATGTTGCTTTGCCTCTAGAAGAAACGAGAATCCTTAAAAAAAAAAAAAAAATATGAACACCGTCTTTTCAAGAGACAAGAACAATATAACAACAATATTTTAGTAACAATATTAATAATGAAAAAATCCCTCCTAGTTAGGGTAGACAAATACTAACCAGTTTTCATTTTTTTCCTAAATGAAAGAAGATTAATTTCTTTTCATTAAAGGAATCAAATATCTATAATAGTGAGTGAGACATAATCAATATTTAGTGAAGATAAGTAATAGTCGGTCTAGAAAAGATGAAAACTCAAGTAAAATAGTCCTTCTAGAACTAAAATGAGTTAAAGAGAGTTAGTGATTTGGGTCAAGAACTAAAGTCCACACGTTGCTCAAACCTTGACTAGGCCAATGTTGAGCCTAATATATTAATGAACCATGTATGCTTAGCTTTGACCTAGTTGGTTAAAGGGTTAATCCAATTTGACTCCAAAATTTTGTTTTAGATGATCTAGGTTAACTTACAATATAAATACATCAATATGACTCCAATCAAAGTAAATCAATTCCTTATTCTCAAACTTCCTATTTGTTCCATTTTTTTACTAACTAATTTAAAAATATAAAAGTGTGTGTTGCAAGCACCACACCATGCAGGTTATTGTTTTTCCTCTTAAATAAATTTATTATTGTTTACGTCAATATAAGAATCATAGACATCTTCAACAATTATGTGTTTATGGAAACTTCAATCATCACTCATGCATATTTTTTCAATACAATTTAATTTACACCCACCATTCTCAAACAAAAATGGTTTCTTAGCCTTCATAATTCATATCAATTAAGAGAATGGGTGTAATGAGAAAATTGATTTTAAAAACAAATAACAATGATTTTTGTCAATTTCAGTTTCCTTTCAGTATTTTTCTTGCACACGTTTATCAAAAGGTCAGTGTTCTTTCCATGGTACCTCGCCCAGCAAAGTTGGAACAACTGCTAATCCTCCTCACGCCACGTGTCCCAACCTCCACACGTGTCATCATTTCCCACCATCAATCGTCCTCCGCTCGCCGTTCCGGCACCAACAAAAAGAATTGCGTCGACCGGCAAACCGGACAAGACACGTGTGAAAACAGCCACGTGTCAATACACTCAGGATGAAACACGTGCTGACAAAACGGTATCGTTTTAACCCTCTCTTCCACCTCAAACTCGCTCAGACAAATCGCACAATCGACCTGCAACTTGTCGTCGCAACAGTAAGCAGAAACCGGAAGCGACCCAACGACGGCCGGGTCCACACCATTGGCAGAGGAACCCGCCGCCATCCGCGGCAGCCGGACGTGCGGCAGAGGGAAGGAGTGGCGGCGTTCGGCGTAGCTACGGATGTAGATTGATAAAATGGTGAAGAGAAGGAAAACGAGGAGGAGGGTTAGGAGGATGACTGCCGTTTTAAGGGTGAAGGGTGGGAATAATTGGGAGAATTTGAAGGAATGAGGAGGAGAAGAAGATTCTTGGGTGGTGGCTTTTTCGAGGGGAAGATTAGGCGATGGGAGATTCATCAAATCGGAAGCGTTTAGGAGATGTTGGTGGAGCTTGAGGTGGCAAAAATGGGATTTCATGATGAGGTGCGGCGGCGGAAGATGGAGAGGAGAGAGCGGCGGCGAGGGATTAGAAGACGGAGGGACTTGGATAAGGGCTTGAAGAGATGTATGACGTGGACTTTTAGGTGAGTCCTGAGCTTGGGTCCCACCTAAACTTTGAGCAACAAGTCGTTAGATTTTTAGGTTTCAAAATCGTGCAATCTTACACTACAAGTATGACAGTTTTAGTACAATAATTAGGGATGGGAACAGATTGTATGTTAATATCATTGAATTTGTAAAATCGTTCAAATTAGTCCTTAAATTAACATTTATTAATTTCTCTCTTTATATATATTGTATGTAATATTTTTTTAAAAAAATAGAACAGATCTATTGATATTTATATTTTATATAGCTAAATTTATAGGGTAAATAAAGGAAATATAATATAGATATTTTTTTTCTAGTTAAATAGCCCATGAATATGTTGAGTTGACGTGTTTGATTCAAATTGAAATAAAAAAACAACTTTATAATAAAAAAATGGTGATGTGTACTATATTTTTTTTGTTAAAAAAGGAAAAAAAGGGAAAAGAAAGTTCTCCCTTTTCCCTTCTCCTTCACGTAACCTTTCTTTCTTTTTCAACCTCATTTTTGTTGCTACTATCTCTCATCATAGTTACTGATATAATCATCAAACAAGATCTAAATAAACTATGAGATACAATTTTGTTATAGAAAAATCAGACCACTAATTTATTTTGATTTCATTTGATAATTGTACTTAAAAAACTTCTTTAAAATGTTTTTAAAATTCAAGTTAGGTTTTGAAAAAAGAAATAGTTTATAAAAATTTTATTTTTTCATATTTGACTAAAATTTAATTTACTTTAAAAAATATAAACCATTGTAATAAAACAATCACAATTTTTCAAAAAACAATTTGTTATCATATAGACTTTAGTTATTCATCCATTTTGAGTGCTAATTTTCGTAGTCTAAAAGTAAATTATATTTACTATTATGGACACTAAATTAGCTAAAGATTTAAATATTATTTTGGTTTATATATATATATATACATTTTGTGGTGATTCATTTTAGTAATTATACTTAAAAAAATATTTATTTTAATCTTTGACCTTTTTACTTTTGATTTATTTTAGTTCTTATACTTTTAAAAGGTAACCATTTTGATCTATTCATTTTTAAAATATCAAAATTGTCAATTTTTGAAAGCTCAACGACCAAAATAAACCAAATTTGAAAGTACAAGGATCCAAATGAACATTTTGAAAGGGACCATAAATAACTGATGTTGAAAGTATAGAGACCAAAATTTACATTTTGAAAATAGAGAGACCAAAATAAACCAAAGACAAAAGTACAAAGACTAAAACAATATTTATATCTTAATTAAATTGCGCAAGTGGACATGTAACTAATGTTTCAATCAAAAGTATATAGTTTAAGTGAGCTTAATTTCAGTTGTAATTAATATGTACCCCATCCCTTGAAATCAGTCTTGGAGAAGAATATTTTGGCCAATCAAATTTTGTTACCCCATTACAATAAAGGGCATTTTAATTAAATTTAGGGCCATTAAAATTTGGAGATAAATAAATGACAAACTGAAAAATGTCATACATCTCTTCCTTGGTCATTTGGTCACAATAATAGGTTTATCAAATTCAATGATGATTAAGCTTGGACCAAGATCTATAAATTTTGCTAGAGGCTGATAACTTGTAGAAATACAAGTTATTCTGCCTTTTTATTGAGAACAATTAGGAAAATTTAGAGGAAAACCATTAGTTTGACAAGAAATTCATGTAAATAATCATATCTTGCGATCATGTGCCTACAAAACTGATAATTCTTGAAAAGTAAAAAATTTATCACTTTTGAACATATGATTCAAATAAAATGAAGAAGAAATTGAAACAAGCTGCAGCTGTGAACGCATAAAAGGAATCAACTCGACGCCCAACTTGGCTACACATAGTACCACGTGATGAGATGAAACACGACCAACACGTGGGTGATGGAAGTTAAATCAACAGAACAATTTGGTAGTTGATGTGATATGTTCTTAGCAGTTCATATGAATCTCTGACGCAAAGCAGGCGGCGCAACAGGGATGGAATTTAATATGAGGTGTCAACATAATCATTAGAAAGAGGCGATGAAACTTTCTTTTGACGCCTCTAAATAGTCCTTTAAAGATTGAATAAGATATAGACATTTCCACCATCAAAAGAGGTCGAAACTCTATTAAACTTCTACCCAAAATTCGCCATAACCACCACTTCTTCGAGCTTTTCTACGAGGAATACTAAGTGAGAGCTTAGAGTTCTTCTCTGAAAATGGAGAGAGTGACCTTCACAACACTGCAATTTAAGTGAAGCAGCCACTATTGGAGCCAAAGGGTGCAAGAAATTGTGATCAGTGGCTTGACATTATCAATTCCAATTTTCTTTACATTCTTATTGTCATCTTTATTTGTATTAAGTTTTTAGGAATTGAAAAACTCTTTTATCTTAATATGAATACTCTTTCTTCTATATTCTTTCCATTCATGTCTCTTTTTAATAATATGAGCAGTTAAATTCTTAGTGGGTTGAGAAAGATAAACTAAGATTTTTACTGATTTATGTATAAGTAGGCGCTTATCTTGTTTAATGCATGAAAAATGGTTTACTAAGATTAAATCGAGAGATTGGTCTAAGTAGGAAATTGAGATCAAATCGAGAGATTGATCCAATTAGATAATAGTTATCTGCTTGAGAAAGTATAAGATTATGGAACTCATTAAACAAGAATAGAAACAACTTTAGAGATAAAATTAAACTATTGCAATCGAAATTCCTCACATGAATCCTAGAGACAAGACAATATGGCTCAAAACACTAAGAGGTGAAGTTATTACTCTAAGAGTTTATCGCATGATTGCATGACTTATGCACGACTTAGAAAAATGTTAGTGAATCTTTCTCTAATCCTGTTTAATCATTGATATTTTTATTCATTCTCAACCTATACTGCTTCATTTAGTACTTGGAATTTTCATCACATCCATATCATCGTCCATTCCACCATTAATGTAAGTATTCTATTAGTTAGTGAAAATTACTTTCAATGCACACTTTCATCACATACTTGATAAACAACCTACTACATCAAGATTAAACAATTATTTCATCATCTTTTGGTCGTAAGTCCTTGTGATCAACCTCGAATCTCCCCGAGAATACTCTAATTAGGCGTGCACTTGGTTCTATTTAGAGAAAACATTGCGTTTAAAGTAACATAATTTTAAGGGCAAAGGACAACTATTGAAAGAACTCATTGGGTTGCGTTAGACCAAACTCTAAAAGTCAACTTCAACGAGATTTGGTAGCAAATGCCCCAGACTTCTGATGGGTGCAGGGTGGATGATTTCAAAGCGGACTCCCGATTCATGAGATCGAGAAGATCGCTAAGATTTCGTGATCCACTGTCGAACTTATTCCTTCCAAATCAATGGGCATTCTTAACATTATGTCTTGAAGAGAACTTGAACATCCATTCTCTTTAGCACAAGATTTTGAGTCTCGCGTGTATACTATTTCACCACCAATGCATCATCGTAGGAATTAGAGCACGACATAAACAACATTCATCATATCTTTTAGAAAACGCAACAAGTTTTTGGTGCTATTGTCGGGGAACTATGATAACTAATTTGTGCTAAAATTTTTGTTTTTGATTTTCGCAGGATTCGATTTTAGGTGTATTGCATCCTCGTCTAAGAAGGATATAAAACATTGTTTGAGTAAGGGCTCAATGCCTAACCTGGTATATGACCTTGAAATCTAATGGACTTTCCACAAATGCATAAGAAAAAATAGGAAAATACGACAAAGAAACAAAGCTAGAGCAATGATAGATCAACCAAATAATTCAGTAGTGCCAAATGCAATCAATAACAGAGGCAACGATGTGGTGAACAATGCATGGACACTTGCCAATCCCATATTACTAGCAAACGATCAAAGACCAATCAGAGACTATACTTTGTTAACTTGTATGACTTTTAGCCAGGCATCTTGTGAACACTCGAAGGTGCCAAATTTGAGATGAAGTCGTTAACGCTGCAAATGATTCAAACGCCTGAACAGTTTGGAGGAGCATCCTGAGAAGATCTTCATGCTCATTTAAAAAGCTTCCTTGGAATTTGCAACACGTTTGTGATTCCAAATGTTACCCCTGTGGAAATGAAATTGTTCTTGTTTCCATTCTCTTTGAATGATGATGCAAAGCATTGGGCATATGAACAGAAACCAGGAAAAATTATTTCATGGGAACAGATGGTAACTAAATTCATGAAGAAGTTTTTTCCCCGATTGAGAATGAAAAAGGTGATGAGACATCAACAATTTTCTACAAAAGAATCATGAAACATTGAACGACGCGTGGACAAGATTCAAGAAATTAGTCAAGAGATATCTACATGACGACTTGCTGGATTGTGTGTAAATGAAAATCTTCTATGATGGATTTACCGAAGCATCGTAAACCACAGCTGACTCTACGACAAAATGTGGCCTACTACATAAAACATACACTGAACCGAAATCCATTTTGGACCAAATCTCACAGAACTACGAGGATTAGGAAGACAACGATTTGGATCGTAGACCAGTGGTAGAAAGGGAAAAAAACTTAAATGACACATCGCGACTAGGGGTAGAATCGATTCAGTTCGGTTTGAATGCCAAACTGAATCTTACTGAATTGTGTTGTTCGAAATGAATCAAACCGAACTGCATATATTCGATTTGGTTAGATTTTAAAAATCGGTTTCACTTTGTTCTCTCCTTATTTTTAAAATTTTTTTGGTTTCCTTTGCCTTTTATTTTATTTCTTCCTTCCATTTTCTCTTGCTTGTGACACAATCTTTTTCTCTTTCTTTATTTTATAAATTTTTCTAAACATAATTTAAATATCAATCCACAATAAGAACATGTCCAAATGACTACCATAAAAAGTTAAAAACTAAAGATTTCTACAAAGTACACAATATAGAAATTTCAAACAACCACCTTCAAAGTTTTAAGTCACATAAAAGTAAATAACAAACCAAACACTTAATAATAACACAGTAACATATTATAAAAGTCCAATCAATACAAACAAATTTGTTCACTTGTCAATCATTATTCTCAAATTTGTTTATTTGTCTTTCATGTCTGTCTTCTTCACATTCTTCCCATTATTTGTCACATCACATCACCCTTCTTCTCCTTGTTTTTTGTCTTTGCCGCTTCGTTCAAACCCACTATGAAGACTAAGAAAAAAATGATAAACTTCTTAGTTGTTACTATAATAAATATATATATAAAAAATATGTTAACAAATATATAAATGTTTTTAAATATACGAACCTTCCTCGTCATCTACAATTTCTTCAAAGTATTGTCGTAAATCAATGCTAATTTGTTCTGAACGTAACCAATTTTGTGCACAGTGCCTCAATTGTGGTTTGAGATAGTGAGGTACGAAAAGGATCAATTACTCTCTCACTAGTACTGAATGCGGATTCAAAAGCAACTGTGGATACCAAAACTGCTAAAAGATCTCGTACAATTTTGCTAAGGATATTATATTTAGAAGAATTCCCCTTCCACCAATCTAAGATATCAAAAGTTAACCTCACGATTAACACGAGGCTCCAGTAAGTAAATATCAACTTATGAATCCACACTTTGTGAATCATCTTCATCCAAATCTTCAAAATCAAAACGGAAAACCTCTGAAGCACTTGTAGTTCTAAATAGAGCACTTTTAGTGGTACATGAAATTGACCCTTATTAGCAACTAACAGTGACAAATTGTATTCATTGAACAATGCTCTCAAAACACCCTCTACCTTACTTCCTACTAATTTTGCCACATCAATATCAAATAACTGATTTAGGCAATACAAAAGAAATTTCATCTTATAATGAGGGTTTAAAACGAAGGAAACATACAAGAATAAATTTGTTTCTATCTTTTTTTCCCCAATACTTATCAAACTTTTCTTGCATTTTTGTTACCATTTCATGCAAAAGCACATCATTAGGACCAATTTCACTTGAATATATATTTTTTTTTATGTAATTTTGAATAATACTAATCTCATGGAAGACTGTGTTGGAAGTAACATACAAAGACCCTGAAAGCCTAACACTTACTTCATAGAACACTGACAAGAATTTGATAAATATTATGGCAATTTCTCAATCCTTGGTGGTCGGTATTTCCTCCTCCTTCATGTAGGTTGTATCGTAGTCTTCTAACTTCTCAAATGCCTTTTTAAATTGTACAGTTGCCTCAAGCATCAAATAAGTAGAAGTTCATCTAGTTTGAACATCAAGACACAACATACATTTACTATCTATGTTCTCTTCGATACACTTCTTAAATGTAGCAAGTCGAGCAGGAGAAGATCTAACAAACCTCACGACATATCGAATTCGAACCAATGAATCATTAACATTTTTTAGGCCATCACATACAATTAAGTTCAATATATGTGCACAACATCGAACATGCAAGAACTCACAATCTAACACCAATCCATGCTTAAAACGCTTCTTCAAATAAGCAATGGCAGTATCATTTGATGAAGCATTATCAACGGTTAATGTCATAATCCTTTCAATACCTCACTATTTTAGACAGTTCTCAACCTCTTTTCCTATCATCTCACCTCTATGGTTCTCAATTTGGGTGAAATTAAGAATTCTCTTATGTAACTCCCAATCTTTATCAATAAAGTGTTCAATCAAAACTAAAAAGTTCATATTTTGGATTAATAACCACGTACCGGTTATGGGTGACACTCTATATCTTTAATTCATAAAAATGTCTTTCAACTTCTTTTTCATGCTATCATATATTCCCAAAATATCCCTAGCAATTGTTTTTGGAAAAGGAAGAACAAAATTTGGTTTTACTAACATCAAAGTCCCATACACAAATTTGAATGGCAACTCATCAATTACAATCATCTCAGCAAGTAGTTTTCGAGCACTCTCAATAGTAAACATCTTATGAAGGAACTCTAAATATAGAGAACCTATGAGCGAAAGTGGATCGTTCCAAACTCCATTGCAAAAGAACTCAAACATTTACAATCATACAGAAATGATAATGCATTAAAGATAAATTACAACATGCTTCTTATCAAAAATCAAAGGATAGAGTGACAATACCTTTGAAGAATTCTTTCTTCACGTATGTCCCTCGATCAAACTCGAACGTAACGAGCAACTAGAACTTCCTCAAACACCAAGAAGTAAAACTCCATCCTCGAACAGAACTAGACACCACCATAAGAATACCTTGGTATTCTCGGTGTGAGAATCCAGGAGTTGTGGACTCTGGCTTATTTTGGGTTGAGGGAAGGAGGAAGTAAAGGAGGAAGCGATCGAGTATACGATGATGCAATCGTGTAGAAGATGAAGATCTATTGCATAGACTCAATGCTCGATCGTTTAGTAAAGAGTACTATCGTATAGTAAACTCGATAGTCAATCATGTAGTCACTTGATAGGAATCTGATAACTTGTTTGGTGGTATGTAATTCGAAAAACTATTTTTCATCTTTATCACACTAAGCCACAAAATTTGTTGGAGAAAAAGAAATCAAATTATCTTATAATAAATAAATTATAAATAAATATAATAACTAATTGATAAATTATAAATAAATATAATAACTAACTTATCATATTATATTTATAACCTATAGTTTTAATATTGCATCATATGCAACATACAAACTATAATTTTTTTTTTCTCTTTTTATGACATTTAATATAAATCGTATTTATATTAATTTCTCAAATCAAATAATAAAGTATCAAATACATCATATCAATTATATCATATATAATTTAATTAATTTAATTATATCATATATAGTCAAATTCCCTCTGGTTAATTTGAATATTTCAAATTAACCCCAAAAACTTATTCTCAACTTGAATTTATTGAGCCACTAAGGAGACCTTATGAACCTATAGCTTGAAGCTCCAACAGTACATGAATAACTGACTAAACTCTTTAATCATGATATCCACCATTCATTAATTGCTGGACACTCCACTAAAGACCGACAACTGCACTTTTCGCACTACATATATATTTCTATGTCCATTGGATATGACCAATCTGAAGGAACTCTAAATTAGAGAACCAATGAGCGGAGGCGGATCGTTCCAAACTCCATTGAGAAAGAACACATACATTTATAGTCATTCCAAGCAGATTATGCATAAAGATAAAATTACAGCATGCTACTGAATTAAATACAAGGGGATCGAGTATAATACCTTTGAAGAACTCTTTCTTCATGTATTTCCCTCGACTAGTCTCCAACGCGTCCAAACAAGAACTTGAACACAATGAGCAACCCAGCAAACAACACGAACTGGAAAATCCTCGATCATAATCGAGTACAACTCGATCCTCGACCCTTGAAGAAAACAACACCACCAGAAGGGTACCTTAGTATTCTCGGTATGAGAATCTAGGAGTTGTGGGCTCTGGATGACTTTGAATAGAGGGATGAAGGAATAAACGATCAAGTATAAGACAAAGGAAGGAAGTCTAGCGTATAGACTTGATACTTGATCGTGTAGCAACGAGTAACTATCGTATAGTAAACTCGATACTTGATCGTTTATACTCTATTAAGCTATCGTTTACTAAAACACCTTTTACTCGATAGTATTTCTGTGAGATGTGTGATAGAATGATCTGAAAAATAATTTTTCTTTTTTATCTCACAATTACAATAAAATCGTGAATAACCAACCACTCAAGTCGGTTATGAGAAAAAAAATATTAATTATCATATAATTAATAAATTATAAATAAATATAATAACTAAATTATGAATAAATACAATAACTAACTTATCATATTATATTTATAACCTATAGTTTTAATATTGCAACAAATGCAACATATAAACCATAATTCTTTTTCTATTTTATGGTATTTAATATAAATTATATTTATATTAATACCTCCAATCAAATGTATCAAATACATCATATCAATTATATCACATATAATTGAATTAATTTAATTATATCATATATAACCATTCAAATTAACCCAAAATATGATTCTCAACTAGAATCCATTGAGCTACCAAGGGGACTTTATGGACTTGTAGCTCGAAGCTCTAACGGTACGTGAATAACTGATTAAACTCTTTAAGCATGATATCCACCATCCGTTAACTGCCGGACACTCCACTAAAGATTGACAGTTGCACTCTTCGTACTACAGACATATTTCTATGTCTATTTGATATAACCAATCAACAAGATGATGACCCTTCACAAATCGCTCGTAAGTACAGCTGAACCAATTTACCGTTTTTCCATGTAGTTACATCTAACTTCTTACCATTGATTCCTCTAATGAACTATAAGTCATAGTCTCATTATGACTGAGTCCTCTCTTCCATTATAAACTGTTTGTTCATTAGAGGAATCAATGATACCTAAGGAGTTAGATGTAGCTGTAGGGGTAACATGGTATTTTGACTCAGTTGTAGTTATGAGCATTTGTGAAGGGTTATCACTCTGTTGATTGGTTATATCCATGGACATAGAAACATATCTACAGTGCGAAGAGTGTAACTATCGGTCTTTACTAGAGTGATAAGTAGTTAATGAATATTGATTAATTGGATTAAAGGAGTTTAATAAATTAATTTCATATCATTGAAGCTTCTAATCTGTAGGTTCATAAGGTTCCTTTGCTAGCTCACAAAAGAATATTAACGAGGAAGAATTTGAATAGTTCAAATAAAATGAGAGAATTTTATATTAATGAGATTAATATATAATGGTTAATTATAGATATGATCTATAATCCAAATTATGTAAGAGAGATATATTTGAATAAGATTCAAATATTAGATACATATGAATTAGATTCGTAAAGAGATGTATACATATAAATATGTGATATTTATATATTAATTAACTTCATATTAAATATAATTTAATATAGTTACTTAATTAATTAATTAATCAATTATTATTGATTAAGTAATAATAGAGATTGGAGGTTAGCATAAATATATGATATTTATGATGATTAATTAAATGTATATTAAATAGGATTTAATATATGCTTATTTAATTAATGTGTCAATTAATTAAATAAGGGTTATTTAATTAATTAACACTAAGGGTATAAAAGGAAATTCTGGCTGAAGGGGTTAACCTTTCTCCATATAAATACATTGGTTATTTTAGGTAAGATTTTGATATCAAAAAATAAAAAAAAAACAAAAAACAAAAAAAAATAAACTAGCCTCCACTTTCTCTCCAACTTTTCTCTAGAATTCTCTACCATTTTTTTTTTTCAAAATTCTCGGAGACCACACTTCTAAGTTCTTTGAATCCTAGAGAATAACAAGGTAACCTCATTGGTGTTGTCCTTCTATGTTGGAGAAGTTCGAGATTATTAACAAATGGTGAAAAAAGAAAACTAGAAAAATCAACAAAGATAAGTTGTGATGTCTCCTATTCTTCCATTTTTAAGCATGCCTATGTTTTCTTTGAACGTTTGTCCTAAAATTACATGTTTTATTTTACTGTTTTTGTTTCTTTAAAAATCGAATTTCTAAATGCAAGCCATTCACACGCTTCCGTTTGGGATTCAAACCCTTCAATTGATATCAGAGTCAATGTTTTTTTTTTTTTTTTTGCATTTTTATTTTCTATTTTTTAAAATAAAATTCAATTCACGAGATGAGTTATTTTTCTGCATTTTGTTTGAAAATGTATGAGGTTTAGCTTAATAGATGCTTTTGGTATTTGGCACATAGACTCATTTTACTTGATTTGATCATGTAAGGGCTAGTTGTTTATGGGCACTTTACTGTAAATCAGGTCTAAAAGATTGTTTCATTTGAGGAAAAAAGTTGCTATGAAAAGAACCTGGGAAAATAAAGGCAGAACAAGAAAAAACGGAGAGAAACAATGCAGTTCGATTTTTTAGTGACAACATTCACTAATTTATCGATTTCTGATGTTCTAATAGTTGGATCGAGCTGAAATTTGGTCAGTATGTGCAAGACACACAAAGCCTTATTTTGAACGGTTGGATCTTCGTTTTGATCTCTAGTTTATCCGCCATTGTCACCGAACAGAAACAATTTTTTTTTTTTGTTTTTTCTTTGTTTTCTTTTAGAATTTTCTAAAATCTAAGGTTTTAGATTTATTTGTTTGTAATTCAATATTCATTTAATTATTTTATTTGGGTGCCAAATATCGGTCTATTAATGTCTTTTATATAATAGAATTTGCATTAGATGTATGTTTGAATTGTATGATTTATATGTTGCATATCGTATGCTATATAGATTTAAAATCTCTCATTGGGATAAACATGTTCATGCATCATATCTAAATATAAATGTTATATTTCTAGATGCATGATTATTATAAGCATGCTCATGCATTATAATTTAATTGTTATATTATTTGAATGCATGTTTTGAGTAAGCATATTCATGCATCATAAATGTTATAATGTATAATGAATATGCATGTTTCTTTTTCACGAATGATAATTATAAGTGTTATATTTAGATGAAAAATGAACTTTGCATTGCGCATGACATTACTTAGATTAATATAAACGTTATATTTAATCAAAGTTGTCCTAATGCAAACAAAAAAGGTTTTCGACAAATTCATTGTTTTGTAAACGTTATAAGTTCAATGAATTAGAATTAAAATTGATAATCAAGAGTTGCATGCAAATGTAGGTCATAATAATTTTAAATAGTTTAAACTTAATTCACCTAAACTTATATTAAATGTGTTTCTAATGAGATTATAAATATGTTAATCTTTTAATTCGTTTTAATGGGATTAAAATGAACTTGGTTAAAAGATTAATTTTATAAAATAATTGCCCATAAGGGACCTTTTCTAAGGAACGTTCTGTCTACGCTGAGGTATTTAAGCTGACGGAACACTTCTACCTAGGAACGGACCTGGAAGGTGAATTGAGCAAATATTTTATAAGCATGCAATAAGTGATCAATTTTGTTAAAGATTTTAATGATTAAGATCATATATTTTTAAATATTCAATATAAGCGTTATATTGAGCAAATTAACAAATAACTTGGTTGGAAATTGATTAGTTGAATTTTACTAACCCAAAAGGTATACACTTAGTAGGAGGAAAAAGATGTATATGATATGTCGTTTTTTCACCCACACTCTCCCTAAAAGTTCACAAGGTGAGATTCATGCTCGGCCTCGTGGTGCCCTAGGCACATCTTCCCTTAGAAAGATATTTGCACGGGTCAATATCAAGGTGAATGGAGAAAATGTTTTATAGTAAGTGGGAGAAAAACGTGTGATAACATATCCTGCGGTTTCATTCGTTAGTTTGTAATGTTTCTTTTATGCTCAGCCTTGTGGTTCCCTAGGCGCAACTTCCCTTAGGAACGTATTTGCATGGAGGAAGGGCATTACAAACTCTAGAAATGGATAAGATCACTATAATCAATTGATCCAATCATGTTCTTCCCTGAGGTAGACTAGTTGAGGCGGGGTTATAAGGTTAAAAATGAAGGGTTACACTTACGATAAAATACGATCAAATGAATGGTAATTAAATATTATGTGAGTAAGAAGTTATTCTGGGATAATATTTGATTGAGAGTGTCTCACTTTAGTGATAGGAATAAATGTCACCTTTAACTGTACACCCTAAGGTGGCATTTATTCTGAAACACTGAATGTATCATTATGAAATAAATAACGTGGGTTCATTATTAGTTATTTTTGCTAAACTGAATGGATTAAAATGAAAAATGAATTTTTTGCACAAATGTCTAATATAAGTAATTTGTGTTGTATCAGCATGTCTAATTCAATCGTTACTTTACTTGGCATCGAAAAATTAACTGGAAAAAATTATATAACATGGAAAAATACGATGAATACAGATTTGGTAGCGAATGACCTCAAATTCGTTCTCACGGAGGAATGTCCTCCTGCCCCCTAGGCCCAATGCATCACGAAGTGTTCATAATGTTTATGAGAGATGGACCAAGGCCAATGACAATTGGTATTAGAGTAAGATGCTCTTCTACATAAATTATTTTTGTAATATTATCAATATTTTGATTTATTTGAAAAGCTTCATCGGTAGAGCTATGTCAACTTTAGAAAGCCAACTCCTTTCTTTAATGGTAAAAATTTTGATATTTGGAAAAAGAGAATGAAAACTTTTTGGTTTGCTATTGATTTCAATATCTTGTATGTTTGTGAACATAAACTGTTTAAATTAAATTTAAATGATAAATTGCTCTCATTTTATGCCCAAGCCATTAATATCATATGTAATATTTTGGATAATAATAAACATGTGATAAAATTCCAGAATTTTCTTGACAATTTGTATAACATAGAAAATCCTCCTTGTAGTATTAATGATATATTTGATGTGAAGGAGAATTATCATTCTCAAAATAAAGGAAAAATCTATGCAAGGGGGAAAAAAAATATGATGGATCATCTTTGTGCATAATATCTCATTTGGACATTATTCCGAGATGAAAGTGATAAAAATGGGGTAATTCAAAGATCTCCTACTTATGACGAACTATGTTATGCATTTGAAAGTATGCAATGTGATCTTG
Organism: Benincasa hispida; assembly: GCF_027475165.1. Classification (NCBI taxonomy): domain Eukaryota; kingdom Viridiplantae; phylum Streptophyta; class Magnoliopsida; order Cucurbitales; family Cucurbitaceae; genus Benincasa; species Benincasa hispida. The sequence continues at coordinate 1,078,832 of NC_143487.1, forward strand.
AAAAGCTTAGATCTAAATACTAAAAATTATCCAAGAAATTTAAAGCATTGTCTATAAAAAAAATAATAAATCTTTGATAGATGAAAATGCATGCTTAAAAAATGAAGCTAATAATATGATGTTGCATAATAATATTGATGCTTGTTGTGTTGAGAAAAATGACTTGAATGATAGAATTAAGATTATTGAAAAAAGAATGATGAACTTAAATCTTTATCATGTGAAATGAAATTTGATTTAAATTATTTTAGGAACGAAAATGAAAAACTTAGATCTTTCTCATTAGAATTAAGTGATAAAATTGCTAGTTCGCAAAATAGAATTGTTGAGTTAGAAACTAGTAATACTTCTTTAAGAAAAGAAAAAAAATTATTTTGGAGACAAAATTAAATTTCTTGAATGTGATGTTGATGAGAAAAATAATTTTTTGCTTATGCTTAAAGAAAAAAATTGCTTGCTACAAAAGAGCTTGAAATTGCAAAAGAATCTATTAAGAAATTAACTATTAGTGCATAAAGACTAGATAAGATTATTGACATAGGTAAACCTTGCATGTCTCAAGATGTTTTACCTAATGTTGTTGAATCTAAATTTATGAATAAGCATGAAAAATCTATAAATATTCATGGAAAATCAAAATTTGTGCATAAACATTCTCATGCTAGATCAAAATGTATTCATAATGTGAATTTTATGAAGCATGAAAAAGCTAGGGCCATACATGAAAAATCAAAATGTGTGCCTAAACATATTCATGAAAAATCTAAATATATGCATAGTGCTAAATTTGTGCCTAAACATGAAACCGCTAAAGATTTGCATGTGAAATCAAAATTTGTGCCTACATGTCATTTTTGTGGAGTTAAATGCCATATTAGACCAAATTGTTTTAAATTGAAAAATGCTCCTAAAAAGAAATTTTTTAATAGAAATAAGGTGCAAAATCAATTTGTTAAGAATAAATTCTTTCCCAATGTTATATGCTACTCTTGTGGTAAAATTGGTCATAAATTTTATACTTGTTATTTACCAAAAATGAGTCCTAGTAATCTTGGAATTAATCTTAAATGGGTTCCAAAATCTTTGCTCATTAACAATGAATGACCCAAGAAATAGGTACCAAAATCTATTGGTTGAGCATTTCTTTATAGGTGTGAGTCAAAAAGAAATGGTTGCTTGGACTTTAATTGTGGAATAATTCAAATGGTAACTACTTAATGGCTTGTTTGAATCTAACAACAAAAATAGCTTATTTGGTAACCTTATTATTATTATTATTATTATTTTATTATTGTTGAGATAACTATTCTTTTGGTATCTTTAGGGAAATTATACCTCTTGATTGGTTAAAATTGAGATATTGTGAAATACTTTTATCATTGGTTTAATTGCCATGAGAAATGATTGTATATCTATTTATTTTACATTTGTTCTTATCGTCTATTATTTGGTTTTTTTTGTCAATTAGATGTTTGCTCTATCTTTATGTTTTCTTGAAAAGTTTTAAGCAAAAGGATATTGAATCTTGTTCAAGATTATTTTTATGATTAAAATATATGTTGCTTATGCTCTAGGTTGAAATAGACTAAACTTTTGTTAAAGATTTTTTTAGCATGAGTTAGGCATATTCTATGGTTTTCATCATTGAATGAAAACTAACTGAACATATTATTTTTCCTATTTTTAAATATGTTGTTTGTCCTATGTAGAGAATAATTGATCTTTGAGTATATTGCTTTTAAAAGTTGTTAAATTCTTTTCCATATGGGAAATATTTTTTGAATTTTTTTCCTATTATGAAACTCCTTTGAAGTTTTTACTCAAAATTGGTCAAATTATTGTTTGTGTTGTTACCATGCTTATATCGATTTGCTAATGTGACTTTGTTTTTATTTGGTATCATGATTTATTTTTCAATAATAATGGTGCTTATTTTATAATTTTTTTGATATTTTGGCATCTTAATTGTTTGAATTTTATTCGAATGAATTTTAGAAAAAAAAAATGCTTGATTTTAGGGGGAGTTAATACACTGTTATATATGAATTTCATGTTTGAAGGAAATTGACTCCCATATCACTTTGTACCCCTCTTATGCATATTGCTTTTCCTTCTAGGGGAGTAATTGTATTTGGAGTAAATATGTTTTGAAATTTTATTTGATATTTCACTCTCAAGTTAATATGTGCTAACTGTCTTTTTGTCCCTTATTAAGGAGTGTTCAATTGATTTCAAAAGGAGGAGAAATTTGTTAAATTGGTTTTAAAATTTATGTGATGCTTCTTGAATTTACATTATTGTTGCTTATTTTTAGAAGGCATGTTAATAGGAGAAGAAATAAAAAATTATGTGTTCATGATTTTTGGAGAAGCTTTCATGTCTTTATATTATTTTTCTTAATTGTCCTTTTTAATTGGTTCCAAAAGGAGGAGAGTTAATAAGAAAAATGAAAGCATTCTATTAATGAAATATCCATATTTTCAAGTGAATTGAAATTATGTGTGAGTGTTGATTGTTATTCAACTACATATTTCATATCATACACTTTGTATTTTATTTTTCTTGTGTTGTTTTTCATAATAAAAGATGGAGACTGTTGGCTTTTTAACCCTTAATCTCAAATTAATTAATAATTTAATATTTTGATGATAACAAATCTAAATTTATTCATTAATAATTTTAGTGTTTTGAATAGTCTATTGCGTAGAGCTTGAAGAAAAAGATTTCAACGCAATTTGAATCACTCAAATCGGAACTCAAATGAAGAAGATATGGTTGAAACAAGTTCAATAGAAAAATCTCGAGTTGATGACGTGGTAGAATTTTTCTTATCAATGTGAACCAATTGAAATGTGTAATTTAAAGTGGAGGAGTGACACATGTGAGCTTTTGATTTTGGGCTTTTGATTTTTGGAAATAAAATGAATTTAAAAAGAAAATAAATTTAATATTATTTTATGTTTGTTTCTAACGGCTAGTTTTGGACATAGGTGAATATTTATTTTTTTGTTAGGTTTTAAGAAACTATTTAAAAAGATATATATTATTATATTATTTTTTTATTTGTGTTTGAGACTAGTTGAGTTTAAAATCTCTACCATTGATTTTTCTTTTCCAAGATCCAATGACCCAAATTAAATATGATATTCAAAAAAAATTTCTCTCTATTTAAACTCATATTCTTTTCTAAATCATAACAACGATTTTTATTATTTCCAATCTTCCATAACTCATTAAGCCACTATTGTTGCTCTCTCTTTAAGCTTCAATTTTCTTCTTTTCATCTTCTTCTTCAGAGAGAAATTTTATGTTATGAGGATTGGTTCACTGGGTGCTAAATTTGTAAATCCACTCTTTTAGAGAGTTTGTCGAGTGTGCTATTTATTTTTTCAAACTATTCTAAGAGTTGTTCTTAATCCCAAAAAAGTATCGTTGTCACGATTTGATCCTCAATCATGAAAAGGATCGGGTTTGTTCTTGCGCTTGGAAAAAGTACGTTATACGGTTCGACTCTAAGTCGTGGAAAGAGTCAATTTCATGGTAACATGCTCAAGAGAAGTTTGGGAAGTGGATTTAGATCGGTTGTGTCAAACCATTATAAAATTCTCGGCAATTCCTTTATCCCTCTCCTATTTAATTTTGCAATTAATTTGTTAGTATTTTTCATTGCATAAAATTAATTGCTATATTTTGTTCTTGAATTTGTTTATGTAATTCTCTTTGTTATTTTGAGTTAATATTATATGCTTAATTTTGTTAAAAAAAATAATGGCTAACAAAAAGTTTATTGATTACTTAATTGGGCCCAAATTAGTAAAAAGTTTTAATTAGTTTAAAGAAACTCTATTCACATGCCTCTAAGGTTACCATATTGATCCTACAAAATTGTTAAGTGAAAATGAATCGTGAGTCAATTTTCTAACTAGTTTCTACACCAAAGTATTTATGCATTATTTGATTCATTGTTCCATATGAGATATGTAAAAATGAATAACTTATTTTATGAAAAGGAGTTCAATGCATCTACATAATTTCAAGAAAAATTTCAAAGATTGAATTGCAAAAAGGTTTGCAAAATTGTGATGCTCATTTGAGAAATAAATTTCACAGTTGGAATCATTGAGAATATGGTTTGCCATAGTATCATAACTTATAGACAAGAAAATGAAATGTAGGTATTTATTTGTTTTATATTGATATTTGCTCATTATGAATGTAGTAGAAATCAATATGAAAGTTTCACTATTTAACCAATTTCAAATAGTGGTTTGAAGTATTTTTGTATATTAAAAGTCCATACATGTTTATGACATGATGTTAAATTTGTCTCATGCATCTTGCGTTTACAAAGTAGTTGTTTAATAACTGCTTTAGATGAAATATTAATGTACCATTCTATAATGAAGTTGATATGTCTAAGGAAAAAGTGTCCTAAGATATCTCAAATGTTGAAGGAATGTAAATCTTACATGAGACTTAATTAACATTTAGTATACAATTGGTTAGTTAAGTCGGTAAAGTCGATGATATGGCCATTGAGGTTTTGGAAATTAAAATTTACGAATAATGAGACGTAGGTGTATATAGTTAAGAGTTGATCTTTTACGAGATAAACTGTTTCATATTGAATAAAGTGTGAGAGGATCTCCTAGAATGTCTATAACTACAAGACATGCCTCTAGTGTATTAGGGCAAGTGGGAGAGGAGGTAGGGTAAAAAATATGCTCTAGGTCATGTCTCACCAACCTACATTTTTTCTTGGTTTTAGTGCAAGTGAGGGATTGTTGTGAATGAACTCTTAAAGAAGAGTATCCATGAGCACGTTCGGATCTTTCCTATTTCATTGTAACTGAATTACTACACACACATTCTAACAAATAGGTATGTAATTTCACACTAATTATAGGCGTGCTTTCACAAATAAATAACAATAGATTGAGTTAATTTACCAGTTGAAGATTGTCTTCACTTCGAATTCAACCCAGCGGAAGCAAACCTCTAAGTTCTTTCTCGCCCAGCAAAACAGTCGATTACCAGTAACACGATCGTCTACACGAACGGCAGCAAGCGAACAAGTAGCAACCAGGGATGACACCACCACTTAGAGCCCTTGGTATTCCCGGAGTGAGAATCTAAATAGTGGTCTTTAATGAAATTGGTAGAGGAAGGAGGAAAGGGATGATCGTGTAGAACGACAAGCAAGTGGGAGAAGGCTATCTTATAGCGGATGCTTATCGTTTAGAGAAAGCTACACGATCGTGTAAGCTTTACTAAGCGATCGTCTAGTAATTAGTAAGTGATCGTTTAGAAAACTTAGCACGCTAAGTGATCGCTTAGAAAGGCTGAGCGATCATTTAGAGAATGCGTGCGATCATTTAGTACGCGAGGTGTACGATCGTTTAGGCAATAGGGCGTTATCATATAGGCTCTCAGGTAAGCGATTATTACGTTTTCACACCTGAGCGATTTTTTCGACCTCCTTGCAAAATGAAACCAATTTTCATTTTATTTTTCAGTTACAATAACCGAATAAGTTTTTCTCACTAACGCACGATTGAGGAGAAGTTTCGAGCCAATTATCACACAATTAAACTCTTTAGCCACGCGATCCACCATCTGTTAACTGTCAGTGATTCCACTAAAGACCAACAACTAAACTCTTCTTACCATAGATATATTTCTGTGTCATCGGATATAACCAATCATGAGTATGATGACCCTTCACAGATGCTCGTAAGTATAGTTGGGCCAATTTACCGTTTTGCCCTGTAGTTACATCTCACTCCTTAAGTACCACTGATTCCTCTAATGAATAATACCACATAGTCCAACTATGTGTGAACACCTCTCGGGCCAAGAGAAGGTGTGTGGTGCCACATCGTTCAAGCCCTGGAACCAGCCCCTAAGGGAGCTATCTACCTACTTGCCCCTGCTTCGGGGAAGGAGTGAATTCCATCTTGTGTAGCTAAGTTCCCAACTCTCAAATCAGACGAATCCCCAAAATGGTAGGTTTGAGTTGGCGACCTGACCACTTACACCTATACAAATCAAAGGACCCCCCTCAATGGCAGGAGTTCCCAACTCACTTAGAATTGAGGTCATGTTACCTATGATCATCCTAGTGAAGTGAAGTCTCTGTCATGAACGGTGTTATATAACAAGATGTTAATACTTCATGGTCAGGTCTTATACAAACTCTTTATATAGGACGCCCCCATTCGCATGTCCTCTACATGAATGATCATGATCATACCATCTGTGACAAGTCATAACATTTGTGACCATTCCACAAAGCGGGCCATATCCGTAGCGTTACCAAGATAAGGTTTTCCTCCTATATCCATATACTATAAACCATTTTGGTTATCACTTAAAATATGATCCACTTATAAGTCACCACATCATACTTAGGTTACATATAGATAACCAAGGATTTTATGTTTATTAGTTTGTGGTAAAGCAAATAAAACAAACAAGTGAACAAAATCAAGAAGTGAAGTAAAATATCATATACTATACATCACAAGCGTTCATACAAACTATAGGACACAAGACGTTAGGGCATCAACCCCAACATGTTGGGATGTATACCCTAAAGATTTATAATTATATGTTATTTGAATAAATGGTTGATTAGTTTTATATTCAATAACCCATTATAGAAAGATCCAAAATAATCTGATGTGACTTATGAAGGATCCCTAATGGGAGGGAACCGTAAGCGAAAGCAAGATTGACCTAAATTCCATTTTTCGTTGAATGTGAGATTTTACAGTAAAACAATAAACAAGATATGCATTTATATATAAATTACAGTATGCTTAACAAAAGGTTTTAGAAACCTTACCTTTGAAGACTTTTCTTCAAGATTCCCCGAACAGCACACGAACCACTTGAAGACTTTCTTCAAGAAAAAAAAACTTCGAACAAGTTCAAACATGACCATAAAGACTTCCACGGTATTCTCAGGGTGAGAACTTAGGAGTGATGGGCTTTGGCTATTTTGGATTAGGAGGGAATTTTGTGTAGAGAGGAGAAAGAGATTTGGAGATTGTTCAATAACAATTTCACAACCCATAACTCTTCTGTCTCTTTCCCTCACTGTCAAATTCAATCAATCAAGCAAGAAGAAGAAAAAACTTTTTTTCAATATGCCAAATATAACAACCACCCACTTATGTGGATGGAGAGAAAATAGAGGGAAGGGAGTTGTAACTCCCTCCCTTATTATTAAAATAATAATTAATATAAATATAAATATGATAATTAACTTATCATATTATATATATATTAAATTATATGTTATATCAAATATAATATATAACCTATAGTTTTAATATTGTATCACATAAAATATAAACTACAGTTTCTTTTCTCTCTTATATGACATTTAATATAAATCACATTTATATTAAATTTAACAACTATGAATCTAATTCATAGAAACTATATTTGAATCTTATTTAAATATTTATTTTTTCTCACTAAGCTATAATGTATCAAATACATTATAATAATTATAGCATATAATTGAAACAACTTAATTATATCATATATAATTAATTTCCTCCACTAATTTAAACTATTCAAATTAATCCAAAAACTTATTCTTAATTAATCTTATTGAGCTACCAACGGGACCTCATGAACCTGTAGCTTGAAGCTCCAATGGTACATGAATAATTAATTAAACTCTTTAATTAAATTATTCATCATGTGTTATTTGTCAGGCACTCCACTAAAGACTGACAACTGCACTCTTCACACTATAGATGTATTTCTGTGTCCATTGGATATAACCAATCAATAGTACGATGACCCTTTACAAATTGCTCATAAGTACAATTAGGCCAAAAATACCATTTTCCCTCTGTAGTTACATCTAACTCTCAAGTACCATTGATCCCTCTAATGAACAATAGATCATAGTCTAACTATGACTAAACCCCCCTTGGGTAAGGAGAGGGTGTGGTGCCACATTTTTCAAGATCCGAAATCAGTTCTTAAGGGAGCAATTTATCTACTTACTTCTACCTTGAGAAAAGAGTGAATTCCATCTTGTGTAGTTGTGTTCCCAGCTCCTTAATCAAAGGAAACCCTAAAATAGTAGGCCTGTTGAGTCGACAATCTGGCCACTCTCACCCAAATCAAAGGATAGCTCTCATAGGCAAGAGTTTACAACTCACTCAAGATTCAGGTCATGTTACCTATGGTCATCCTGGTGAAATGTAAATCTCTATTATGAACGGTGTTATATAATGAGACTAAGCGTTTCGTGGTTCGGTCTTATAGAAACTCCTTTATTTAGAATATCCCCGCTCACATGTCTGTACATGAATGATCAGGATCAGATCATTTGTAGCACTTTACAACAATTGTAACACCTACAAAGCAGGTTATACTCGTAATATCACCAAGATAAGGTACCCAGCCTTATTCATCTACTATAGACCATTTAGGTTATCACTTAAACATGATTGTTCAGATTCGGGGATCGATGTCGTTAATTTGACTCCAAACTGAAACAAAAGAAAATTTATAAATACCAAACTACTCCTATTACTACTAAAACGTAGCAACAGTGGTAAGTCTGAGACGATCCACAGAGAAGCGCGATTAGTTTCATTGAGTTAATTTTTTAACTAGAGCGATAAATGTGGTGTTTTGACATGGAAGAGATAAATGTGTGAAACTAAAGAAAAAGGGTAAATGTAATCTAAGATAGGAGTCTATCTAATTTCTAGAGAGAGAGTTCCTATGTAATTTCTTTCATTAGGCACCAATTAATCACACTAAATCTGTCAATCCCTCAACCTATTAGAAAATCTAATAGCCCAATTTGATAAAAATCCAAACCAACACTAATTCAGTATAAAACTTTCCCTTCTTAGCGACATACAAGTTAAAACTTAAAAGCATTAAAAAAGCTGATAACTGGCAGAAATGCCAGTTATTATAAGCCTTTTATTTAGAATTATGAGTGTTAACAGGTAGAAAACGTGGTGATAATACTTAGAATTTATGAAAAATCGAATTTTGCGTCGATAGCACCTAAAACCTCACTGACCCAATATTATGTGTTATTTTGTGCCAAAGTGTCTATTTTTGTAGCTATCACAGGAATCAAATGCATGCATTTGTAATAAGCAATCACAGACAAACGCATGCATTGAAGCCAGGCGACCACAAAAGACGAACGTAGATGGTAACCCCATGTGTCCAGCGCATGGAAGTTGCAGTAACCCCATGCGTCCAACGTATGGAAGTTGCAATAATTACATGCGTCCAACGCATGGAGAATGCAGTGAACAAATAGAGATTGTGGCCACGAACTGACAGCCATAATAGAAGGTCGCAAGACGGTAGAACGTGTTGATAACTTCAGCTAAATTAAGCTCGGACGCATACCTTGGGAGTATCAACAAGATAAGGCGATGTAACAATGCCCATACCGCGACAAAAGCAGCAGTGAGCCATACCTTCATCATTACAGCTCTCAGCGTCCAAGTTCTATAAATAGCCCTTGAGACCTTCATTTTGATACATCCGAGCTTTTGCCTCAAGGCACAAGTTTGTGATAACAGATGAGAGCTTTAAAGAGATTTCCAGTGAAAATTCTTCATCTCCACAGCCCAGACCAAGTGACGATCGGAGCATTCGCCGGAGATAGAGCTCGAGAGAGACATCTTCACCATTCAACCATGGCACCACCAGCAGCCTTGACGCAAAGTCCTTCATCTCCCTTCTAATCTCTGTATTGTATTACATTTTAGCTTGAGATATTAAGATATTTTGTGATCAGTGCAAATCTTACTTCCTTCATTCCCATTTTCTTCATCATCATTCTCTCTATCATAGTTTATCTTCAGTGTTTATTTTTCAAAGTCAATCGCATGCTTATCGTGTAGCCTAGAAATTAGGACGTATATAGTAACCCACCGAAAGGTGTGCATTGTGTGAATATAGTGAGTTAATCCTCTTTTCTTCGTGAAAGGTTGTAGCAACGCCTGTCTATAGAATGTTGCATTACTTTTCTATAAGTTAAATAGCCGCGTCTAACTGCCTGAAAAGGTAAGGGATGGAACGCACTAAGCAAGGTTCGTATTGTTCCTAGAGATAGGCACAATCTTATGCTCGACGCAATCATTCACTATAGAGATATAGTCATGCGGCTGACCATCTAGAGGTGTGATGCGTTAGTGCAACGTTACTAAGCATTAATGGTTGTTGTGTCTCTACCTATTCTCATTGCAATTCTTTTATTGCTTTATCAGTTTAGTTAGGAGTAGGAGTAGTGTGTAAAACATTTAAACCTTCTTCGCTTTATTTTCATTCTTATTCATCGCCTAAAATGCATCACTTCACAAATATTATTGAGTGACAAGTCCCCATGTTCGACCTCAGATTACCCGAGAAACTTGTGTTTGTGTTATACTTGGCACAAGCGTAACAAAACTTGTGATAGGAACATGCGATTATTACATGCTAAGATTATCAATCATCATTCTGACGCATGATCTCAGACGCATGGGAGCAAACACATTAGCCATTTCTAACACATGATTTAATGTACAACCGCATTCGTCCTTAAAAATAAAACAAAACAAAACGCGTCCCTAAATTATCCCAACAGGTCCAATTGTTGAGACATACTACAAGTCGGAAAGCCATGTCTTGTAGCACGATTTATTTGGAAAGATTATACTAGGGCATACATGAGTGGCCAGGAAAAGTCTAGACCCTAAACATGTGATTCTAATACTTGCAACTAAATCAATCAATGATGCATAGGCTAGAATGATTTTGCAAATAAGAATTTCAACAAATTAATTTGTTAGAAGAATTTATCAAAACTCCATTAAAAATTAAAATAAATCCAACCAAAGAATTCACAAGATTGCAGTTAAATTAATTAAGAAACCTTCAAGAAATTAAACACGGGACTCTTGCTTAAAGAAACTAGATAGGGATTATCTCTCAATTCATAGACAAATCTAAGATCCACATTCGTTCCATTGATTACAACCCAAAATAAAAAGCGAAACTAGCCTAAAGATACCAAAAATTGAAAGGAATGGACGAAGAATGAACATTAACTTCGGCCTCCATCGATTGGACTCCAAAATTTGACATATTTTGACCTAAAGACGAATGAGAGTATTTACAGGAAAGATCGCAGCGTCGCAACGCTGAAAACAGCGTTGCAATGTTGGTGTTGCGTAACTTTGGAGCGTTGCAATGCTGTAGCATTGCAACACTACACATTCTGCGTTAGAGCATTGTAACGCTGTGATAGTGCAGTGGGAGTTTTGTAATTTTCACTGTTTTGAAGCTTGACTGCTCAAATCACCTCCAAATTCCTTCAAATCAATCCCGTTTGACTTTGATTTTCTTGGTTACCTCCTTGGTGCATAATACCTACAAAATAAGACAATAAACACATAAAATCCATTAACGAGCCTAAATTAAGCTAAGCATAATAACTCTTTTTTAGAGCTAATAAACACCCCCAACTTAATTCTTGCTCATCTCGAGCAAGGCAGAACAAAATATAAGTATGAAACTTATGATGCAAATGAGTGACTCGGATCTCAAGGCTAAAGATTACAAACTTTCTCCACGAATGGGTCATTCAAATGCATGCACTTAATCAAGAAATTTAAAACTAATTCTCTATCCTCCCCCCCCCCCCCACGTGTGTGTGTGCTTAGCGAATCCTATCGAGGCCTCTACTAGCCCGGGAAAATTTTATTCAGCCCTCAACTCATTTTTCCCCTACTCTGGCTCGGAGGATCAAGCATTAAGCTCCCTAGACTCAAGGTGGCAATGAAACACTTAAGGGAACCAAACCCTTTTTTTTATTATTATTATTATTTATTTCACTTTTATACACATGAAAGAGGAAACCTTATCTCGATACATCACCTTTGTTTTGACTTTCCCTCACGAGTGTCATGTGAATCATCCAACTACGAGCAATGTCTCCTAACAAGGTGTCGAAGCTTACTTATTCCTCGGGATACTTTAGTTTAGAGGGAAACTACAGGTGTCATAGCCGGCCCAGGTTAATCATAACCCAAGAAAGAGGAGTAATTCCCTTAAAAAATATCATACAAACTTTCTTTTACTCTACAACATGTTTGCCTTTTAATTAACATATAACAGGCTTTACTTAACAACACAAGAGTTTGGAAAAAACCTAAGCATGCATTACAAAGTTGAGCTTCAGTTACTTAACAACCCTCACTTAGACCTTTCGGAGTGACAACAAACGTATGGACAAAATAATCCAATCCTAAGCATTCAAAACCATGAATAAGACGGCTGCCCAAAATATTCAAGGGAATCAAGAAAATTTTTTAAATTTAGCCCAAAATCATGCATACATTCTGTGAACCCTAAACAGATCAAAGAGAGAGTTATCTAAATCCTATCATAGAAATTCATCGTCATAATACATATATCATAAATATCATATCAATAGTTCAACCATAAAGTCCAAGCTCAGGTGCTAAAGGACTTGTAAGACATGCATATATAACTACCACCGCTAACTTTAAAACGATACATTGTCCCCAATGTATCTCTAATCTAAGCCCAATGAAAATAGAGACAAGGGAATAGAAAACCTCCCCTGAAAACATAGTCGCACACGAGATCGTGGTGGTCAAAGGCTCACCTGAAAAAGATGCTCCTCTCCTCTAGTTCATCCCTACAAAACAAAAACAAAAAGAAACTTAATCTAGAAAATAAATAAAGAAAACAGTAAATTTTATCACCTGGCTCCCTCCAGGAATGAATTTTTTTTAACATCGATTGCTCGACATGACCTATCCTGTCAAGGCACAAAGAAATTCTTGCCTTCTTGGATGAGTCGATATAGCCCGATAAGGCTACAAGGCTCTTCATCTTTTGAAGAGAACCAGGCAGGTTGAATTTGATATTTTTCATATAAGTAAAAGGAAATAAAATAAAAAACACAAGAACTGACCCTGCAGAAAATAAAGATTCTAACTCAACTGACTTGTGAGGTGAAGGGTAGAAAAATTCAAAAATAAGAGGAATACTGGTACAAAGAACAGGGCGAGGCTTGGGAGCCTCTGACTCTTTTACCTAAAATTCTTCTAAATTAAGCCCATACTCATACTTAACCTCACTAACTCGTTCTTGTTGTGGCAGAAGATAAACCTCGTCGTCCGAATCGGTCCACACATATTCCATCACAAGGTCGAGCTTAGTGCCACAGACACGGGATAGCTTTAAATGATTTCCTACGCACTTAGAAAAATCATTAGTACGTTCACACATTAAATAATCCAATGCCTTACCTTGCTAAAAAAGTTGAGGGTTCGTCTGTTCTGTGGGATCATTTATGCTCATATCGTCGTTGCTCACCTCGGCATCCTCGGAGGGTGATTCATAAGACTCCTCAAGTTTCCTAACTGATTCAGCGATCTAAGTGATTTAGTCACTCAAACTCTTAATTTCAGCTTTGACCTCACGTTCAAAATAGAGGTCCTCCTACTGGAAAATGATGGGTTTTTGATAATAGTAGGGGTGTTCCTGCACAAACTCACTAGAGCAATTAAAAAGTTCCCTAACTATATCCTTTAAAGAAATACCTGCGTGGGCAGATTGATATGGCATTAGCAATGGTGCTTGGCTAGCCAACTCCCAAGGAGGATGATATTCGCACTCAGGACCGTGCAAATTCTAAACTTGCATATTAGCCAAAGCTTGCACAATAGAGATTAGTTCAGAAATTTGATCTCTAAACCATGAATCTCTCTTACCTTTGGTAATTCCTATTGCTCAGCATATGGAAAACCATACCTGTTGATATTTCCTACCATAAAAGAACAAATAGACACAAAAAGAAAACAAAACAAAAGCAAAAGAATACTTTAACTAGAAATTTAACTAACGAAATATCAATGGCTTCTCTGGCAATAGTGCCATTTTGTTTGGATCGAGAATCAATGTCGTTAATTTGACTCCAAACTGAAACAAAAGAAAATTTATAAATACCGAACTACTCCTATTACTACTAAAATATAGCAATAGTGGTAAGTCCGAGTCGATCCACAGAGAAACGCGATTGGTTTTGTTGAGTTAATTTTTTATCTAGAGCAATAAATGGGGGGTTTTTATGTGGAAGAGATAAATGTGTAAATTGAAACAAAAAGGTAAATGTAATCTAGGGTAGAAGTCTATCTAATTTCTAAAGCAAGAGAGAGTTCCTATGTAATTTCTTTCATAAGGCACTAATTAGTTACACCGAATCTATCAATCCCTCAATCTATTAGAAAATCTAATAGTCCAATTAGCAAATCTTGATAAAAATTCAAACCAGCACTAATTCATTTTAAAACTTTTCCTTCTTAGAGACATACAAGTTAAAACTGAAAAGCATTAAGAAATGGTTCAATTTTTGAGACATATTACAAGCCGGAAAGCCATATCTTGTAGCACGGTTTATTTGGAAAGATTATATTAGGGCATACATGTGTTTGACCAAAAAAAGTCTAGACCCTAAACATGTGATCCTAATACTTGCAACTAAATAAATCAATGATGCATAGGCTATAATGATTTTGCAAACAAGAATTTTAACAAATTAATTTGTCAGAAGAATTTATCAAAACTTCATTAAGATTAAAACAAATAAAACCAAAGAATTCACAAGATTGCAGTTAAATTAATTATGAAACCTTCAAGAAATTAAACATAGGACTCTTGCTCAAAGAAACTAGATAGAGATTATCTCTCAATTCATATAAAAATCTGAGATACACATCCGTTCCATTAATTACAACCCAAATTTAAAAGTGAAACTAACCTAAAGATACCGAAAATTGAAGGGAATGGACGAAGAATGAAGATTAACTTCAGCCTCCATTGATTTGGCCTCCAAAATTCGACATATTTTGACCTAAAGACGAAGAGGAGTATTTATAGAAAAGATCACAGCATCACAATGCTGAAAACAATGTTGCAACACTGGCGTTGCATAACTTTGGAGCGTTGCAAGGTTGTAAATAGCGTTGAAATGCTGCACAATCTGCCTTAGAGCATCAGGGTAGAGCGTTGCAACGCTTTGATAATGTACTGGTAGTTTCGTAATTTTCACTGTTTTGAAGCCTGACTGCTCTAATCACCTCCAAATTGCTTCAAATCAGTCTCGTTTGACTCTGATTTCTTGGTTCTACCTCCTCGATGCATGATACCTAAAAAATAAGACAATAAACATATAAAATCCATTAACGAGTCTAAATTAAACTAAGAATAATAGCTCTTTTTTAGAGCTAACAATGATCCACCCGTATGTCTCTACATACACGTTTAAGTTACAAAGATAACCTTTGATGTTAATTTATTGGTTTGTTTAATACAACTAAAATATCATATATTTTATAAACAATGAATTTGAATAAAATATCATATATTATATTAAATACACAATGAGTTTTTCAATAATATTTATAAACTATAGAACCCTACGAGATTTAGGCATCAACCCCAACAACTTAAACATGTATATGGAGACATACAGGTGGATCATGTTTAAGTGATAATCTAAATAGTCTGTAGTATATGGATAAGGTTGGGTGTCTTATACTGGTCTACTGATACAACCTATTTTGTAATTGTTACAATTGTTGTAAAGTGCTACAAATGATCTGAATTGATCATTCATATGAAGACATGTAAATGAGGGTATCCTATATAAAGAGTTTGTATAAGATCAGACCACGAAATGTATAGTCTCTCTTTATAACATCGTTGCTAGAAGATCCTT
This sequence comes from Benincasa hispida, assembly GCF_027475165.1. Classification (NCBI taxonomy): domain Eukaryota; kingdom Viridiplantae; phylum Streptophyta; class Magnoliopsida; order Cucurbitales; family Cucurbitaceae; genus Benincasa; species Benincasa hispida. The sequence continues at coordinate 1,094,631 of NC_143487.1, forward strand.
ACATTTTACCAAGATGATTATAGGTGACTTGACCTGAATTATGAGTGAGTTTTGAATTTTGGTCTATGAGGGCGGTCTTTTTATTTGTATGGGTGAGAGTGGCCAAATTCTCTGACTCAATGAGTCTACCATTTTAGGGATTTGTCTGATTGGGGAGCTGAGAACATAGCTACACGAGAATTGCTCCCTTAAAGGTTGATTACAGGGTTTGAACAATGAGGCGTCTCACCCTCTCCTGACCTGAGAGGAGTTCAGTTATAGTTGGACTATGACTAATTGTTCATTAGAGAAATCAGTGGTACTTAAGGAGTTAGATGTAACTATAGAGGTAAAATAGTAATTTGACTCAATTGTATTTATGAGAAATTTGTGAAGGGTCAACGTCCTGTTGTTTGGTTATATCCAATAGACACATAAATATATTTATAGTACGAAGAGTGCAGTTGTCGGTCTTTAGTGGAGTGACCGACAGTTAATGAAAGTTGATTAATTTATTTAAAGAGTTTAATTAATTAATCAAGTATCATTGAAGCTTTAATCTATAAGTCCATAAGGTCCCTTTGTTAAGTCAATAAGGATTAATGAGAATTAAATTAACTTTGGTTTAATTTGAATTGTTCTAATTAATTAAAGAGAATTAATTGTAAAAGATACAATTAAATAATGAATGTTGATACATTATAAAGCATAGTGTATGTTGATACATTATATAGTTGTATGAGAGAAATAGATATTTGAATATGATTCAAATATTATTTATATGAATATGATTCATATAGAAACTATATGTTAAAATTAATGTGAATATGATTCATATTAAATTTATATATAGTTTTATAAGAGAAATAAATATTTAAATATGATTCAAATATTAATTATGTGAATATAATTCATATAGAAACTATGTATTAAAGTTAATGTGAATGTGATTCATATTAAATTTATATAGTTTTATGGGAGAGATAATTATTTGAATGCGATTCAAATATTATTTATATGAATTAAATTCATATGAAAACTAATTAATTTTAATATGATTCATATTAATATCATAGTTTATTTGAGAGAATAACAAACTGTAGGTGATATAATATAAACTATAGGTGATATAATTATGTGATATAATATAAACTATAGGTTATATATTATATGTGATATAACATATAGTTTATATATATATTAAAATGGTTAATATATATTAAATTCAAATTTTGAATTTGAATTTAATTTAACAACTCCCATTAGGAGTTATTCTCTCAATTTTTTGGTGAAAAATAAGAGAAAGTGGTTTCCTTTATTCTCTCAATCATGTAAAAACAAGATAGAAAAAAGATGATCATTTTTTCTTCATCCCTACCCAACTTTCTGTGTTTTTTCCCTCTCAGAAAAATCTCTCAAGCTTTCATTCTTCTCCTTTTACCAAGATTGAGTGTAAGCCATGAAACTCTGCACGATTCTCGTCCCTGAGATTAACGAGGAAGACCACGTGGTGGTGTCCAAGTCACTATAGCTATTTTCATGTCGATGCCAAGTTCGAGAGATTGAGAAAAAAGTTTGTGTTCTTGCTTGGGAGAGGAAGCGAGAAAATGATATTCTTCAACGGTATGTGATATCTTTTTCCTCTTCTCCCCTACGTATTTCCTCAATAGCAACATGTTTAAGTTAAAAAAAAAAAATTATCCATGAGTTTTCATTGCTTTCAATTATGTTGTATGTTCTATAAAACAAAATCTTGAGACCGATACATCCAATTGATTCTGCTGTGGGGAATTCCAATCCCTTCAGTTGTATACGGGCATAATTTTCCCTTTTTTCGATAGTAAATAGATGACCCCCGTCCAACGTGTACCTAAAAAAGGAGGAATCAATGTGATCCCTAATCAAAACAATGAGTTGATACCCACTCGAACTGTCACCAGGTGGAGAATATGTATAGATTACAGAAATTTGAACGCCATGACCAATAAAATCATTTTCCACTACCTTTTATTGACCAGATGCTTATTCGTTTTGAAGGAAATGATTTCTTTTGTTTCTTGAATGGATATTCTGGATATAACTAAATCATTAAAGGGATCAAATCCTGAGCAAAGCATGTGAATGCCTTGTATTTCGTTCTTTAAGTTAAATTGAAATAAAATCAACATAAAAACAAAACCAAACAGGGGATAAACATTCAATAAACCAGCATGCTATTTGAAGAGTAAAAAAGAAAAGGGGAAGAAGAATATCACATACCTTCTTCGATTCCCGAACTTTTCACGATTTCTTTGTCGTCTTCTCGGGAACAATTCTCCAACGAACAATAAACACCACCGTAAGTGAGATCTCGTTATTCTCTAGGAATTAATGAGAGAAGAGTGGTCTCTCACACCTTGGTTGAGGAAAAAAAATCGAGAATATGGAGAAAAGAAATTTTTTGGAGGAAAATGATTTGGAGGGTAGGGTTTCATGAAATGAAATCTCTGGCCCTAATTTGGGCAAAATGATGAATTTATATGGGGACTTTCTCCACAGCTTTCCAAATTTACCCTTAAGGCTAACATAACTAAATAACCATTATTTAATTGATTAGCTCATTAATTAAATAGTCATATTAAATCCAATTTAATATATATTTAATTGATTAATAAACATCATATGTTTATTTGCCTCCACCTCTCAATATTAATTAATTAATTCTTTATAAATCAAATTCATAAGAATCTAATACTTGAATCCTATTCAAATACTTCTCTCTTAACTATAGATCTGATCTATAGTTAACCATATCATATTAATCTCATTAATATGTTATTCCATCAATTGATTTGAATAATTCAAATCATTCTTCTTTTTCCTTGGTGAGCTAACAAGTGGACCTTATTGACCTACAGATTAGAAGCTCCAACGATATGAGACTAATTAATTAACTCTTTAATTAAATTAATCAATATTCATTAACTACCGGGAACTCCACTAAAGACCGATAACTATACTCTTCGTACTGTAGATATATTTTTGTGTGCATAGATATAACCAATCAATAATGAGTCAACCCTTCACAAATTGCTCATAACTACAACTAAATCAAATTACCGTTTTATCCCTGTAGTTACATCTAACTCCTTAAGTACCACTCCTCCCTTTAATGAACAAACAGTTTATAGTCAAACTATAAATTAAAACCTCTCAGGCCAGTGAGACATTGAGGTCTCAATGTTCAAGACCTAGAATCAGCTATTAAGGAAGCAATTTATCTACTTCCTCTAAAGACGGGAATGAGTGAATTCCATCTTGTGTAGCTTTGTTCTCAACTCCCCATTCAGAAAAATACCTAAAATGGTAGGCTTGTTGAATCGGATAATCTAGCCACTCTCACCCATACAAATCAAAGGATCGTCCTCATAAACAGGAGTTCACAACTCACTCAGGATTAAAGTCAAGTCACCTATGGTTATCCTAGTGAAATGTAAGTCTCTTCTAGCAACAATGTTATAAAGCAAGACTATTCATTTCGTGGTCCAGTCTTATACAAACTCTTTGTATAGAATACCTCTACTCACATGTCTCCACATAAATGATCAGGATCAGATCATTTGTAGCACTTTACAACAATTGTAATATCTACAAAGTGGGTCATGTTCGTAGTGTCACAAAGATAAGATACCCAGCTTTATCCATATACTACAGATCATTTAGGTTATCACTTAAACAAGATCCACCTGTATGTCTCTACATACATGTTTAAGTTTTATAATATAACTTTGGATTTTAGTTTATCGGATTGAATTAATGTAGTCTAAACGTTAATAAAATACCTCTTATTTATTAGATATATAATTTATCTTTACAAACCACATGATACATGAGATTTAGGACATAAACTATAATGATCTCCCACTTGTCCTAAAAACAAGTGGGTTGTATAGTATCAAATACATTATAATGAAATGGAGTATAAATGATATCAAATAGAATACAATAAACTAGAGCATACAGTATACCCAACAAAATCTCCCACTTGCCCTAGATTAGGTGACTCATATCTCGTAGACCCAAACTCTCTAGATGACCCTCAAACACTTTAGTTGTGATAGCCTTTGTAAATGGATCAGTAACATTGTGCTCCGAGGCGTGACAATCACATCTCCCCGTTGCACAATTTCCCTAATGAGATAATACTTGTGCTCTATATGTTTTCCTCTTTTATGACTCCTAGGTTCCTTAGAATTTGCCATGACACCACTATTATCACAATAAAGTGTGATGGGCAAAGACATATTTGAAATAACTTCCAAATCAATAAAGAACTTCTTTAGCCAAACAGTATCTTTAGCTGCTTCACAAGCAACTACGTATTCAGCTTCCATAGTGGAGTCTGTAATGCATCCTTGCTTAATTCTTCACCAAACTATAGCCCCTCTATTCAGAGTAAACACCGATCCTAATATGGAATTCCTAAATCCTTATCAGCCAGAAAATCAAAATCAGTATATCCTATAAGGATCAAATCCTTAACCCCATACAAAAGCATATAGGCCCTTGTTCTTCGTAGACTTGAAGACTATTTTGACAATTGTCTGGTGATCTAATCCTAGAATGGATTGATATCTACTGACAATTCTTACTGCATAGCAAATGTCAGATCTGGTACATAACATTGCATACATAAGGTTGCCAACACGCGATGCATAGGGAACCCATCTCATTTTCTCAACCTCTTAAAGAGTCTTAGGACACTGTTTCTTAGACAAAACAATTCCATGCCTGAAAGATAATAATGTTGGGGTTGATGCCCTAAAGTCTCGTGTCCTATAGTTTGTAAACAATATATACGAACACCTGTGATTGTTAATATATGATATTTACTTCACATCTTGTTGTTTTGCTCGGTTATTTGTTTTATTTTCTTTACCATAAACCAATTTATTGTTTTGCTTGGTTATTTGTCTGTAGTATATGGATATAGGAGGGAAACCTTATTCTGGTAATGCTACGGACGCGGCCCGCTTTGTGGAATGGTCACAAGTGTTGTGACTTGTGACAGATGATCTGATCCTGATCATTCGTGTTGGGGACATGCGAGCGGGGGTGTCCTATATAAAGAGTTTGTATAAGACCTGACCACAAAGTGTTAATGTCTCGTTATCTAACACCGTTCATGTTAGAGACTTCACTTCACTAGGATAACCATAGGTAACATGACCTCAATCCTGAGTAAGTTGAGAACTCCTGCTATTGAAGGCGGTCCTTTGATTTGTATGGGTGCGAGTGGCCAAGTCGACGATTCAAACCTACGATTTTAGGGATTCATCTGATTTGGGAGCTGGGAACTTAGCTACACAAGATGGAATTCACAACTTCCCCGAGGTAGGGGTAAGTAGATAGATGGCTCCCTTAAGGGCTGATTCCGGGGCTTGAATGATGTGGCGCCACACACCTTCTCTTGGCCCGAGAGGTGTGATAACAAGCAGAAATGCACATTATCATAGTGCTAAGTTCTTAAACAATGTTGGATTGCATTGATGAAATATGTTAAATTGTGTCTAATAAGCATAAATTCTATAATATCGTGGTCGCATGCATTCAGCGCATTAGAACTATTGATTTTTGTATTTTTGTGCAGAATATGCGGTAACGCAATGCAAAGATTGCGATCATAAGAATTCATTGGTCGAGTGAAACTTCACCGCAAGGCTTTGCGTTGATCATGCTCGCAAACATTCGCCCGAGAAGGATCGCTGCAACTTGGTCAGCGCAACATGGTGGACACATCTGGGTGAAAGGCCAATTAAGAGCGATGAAACAGAAAGCTAATGACAGTCGAATCCCAATTAAGTTGACAGCGGATAATAGTCACAAAGTACATTCAGCTTTATCGATAACAATTATCCGGCGCATCAGTCAGGAATTAAAGTTGTCCCATCTGTACAAACAGGAGAGAGAAGCCATCTTTCACCATGGATGCTCTATAAATACCAAGGGCATTCTTCAGAGAAGGGGTTGACGAGTTAACCAGTTGATTAGGTCACGCCTCTGTCCATAGTTTTCCTTTCCATTTTAAGGTGGAGTAAGAGAACAGTGGTGGTGCTGGAGATCGCTCAGGGAAACTCGAGAGAACCTTGGGGCGTAAGAGCAGAGAGCGGGCTGACTCTCGCAAAAGCGTAATTATCTTTAGAGCACGAGTAGAAACATTGTAAACGCCTGACAGTAAGAAATTGCTACCAGGCTCTTTATTAAACTTGCATTGTTATTTTGTACTTTATCTTCATATCTATTCAATGGAAGTTTTATTTCTACATCTACTCACTCTCTTAATACGCATGAGTAGTTGAACTAGTCGAATGGGTTGAGAAGAACTAAGCTAACATGACCTAGGAAGTTCATTGCTTTCGATTGTCTTGTTTTATGCTGTGCAAAATACCCCTTAGAGTTACTCGAGAGAGAGTCTAAGGAAAGAACCTAATGTCTCGAGAGAGCTAGGTTAGAATATGGACTCGAAAGAGCAAGATTAGGCTTGCATAAACAAGAGATAGGGACTTAGAGATAAGCTCTGTTTGTCAACTTGCATCGCATGCATCCTAGAGATGGGAATGATATTATATGGTCGCATATTTGTGTGGACGTCATGTTGTCATCGCATAAATAGAAATAGAGGTTTATGTGTAAACCCTGTAGACTTATCGCATATATCGCATGCGTTCTAGCATTAGAAGCCGTATTCGTACCGAGAGGTGGTTTCCTATTGTATGCATGTTGCATGATCGCAAGCATGAACGCATTCTTGGGAGTGTTAGCTAAAACCGTTCTCAACCCGTTCACCACATATTCATCGCATTTTCCATTCAACAACTCTTTCCAAACTCTGCCCAATTGTTATTTATTTTTCATCAATACAAGCAACAAACCCAACATTTTATTTATTTAACTGGTTACCGCAATAATGTGAGCTGGGAGCTGCTCCGAAAAGCAAGGCCTACTTCCAAATTCGCAAAGTCTTCATAAAAATCACCAACGCAATCTATTTTCACAAGTCCCTGTGTTCGACCCTAGACTTACCAGAAAACTTAGAGGAATTTACACTTGAATTCTGCTGGGGAAACTTGAGTGCACAACGCAATTCCATCAACGCATATCATCCATATTTTCACTTCATAAATAACAAGCATCAAGTTTTTGGCCAAAAACTTGATGGAACAAAATTGGGAGTCAATTTTACTCAACAACCAAAATCCCATGGACGCGTTATGCGATGGATGTTCCTAAGATCGATGGTCATGCGTTGGAATGAAAAATGCGTTAACGAATGTATGCAATGACCATGCGTCCTGCCACAAGTTTTCTTCGCTGGAACCAAGTATAATTCCAACGCAAATTTCTTGGGTAATCCGAGGTCGAACATAAGGACTTGTAGTTATATGTTTGCAGTGATGTGCATGCGGCGGTTTAAATAAAAGAATTGAGGGGATGTTGCTAAGTTAATCCTACTCCTACTCCTATCTAACAGACAACACAATGAGAATATGCATGAAAGATAGAGATACGAACCTTGACATGAAATAAATGTATAGGAAAATAGATAAAATGTGGAGATGTTTTCATTGCAACCCTTAAGAGTGACTGCAAGGGCAACCCTAATCAATGCAAGCCAATGCGCTCATGCTACACATGCACGACAAATCATTTTCCAATGGAAATGCGGTGCTCCTAAGTCTAGGACGCATGTGTTGAATGCAAAGTGTCCATAGAGTTTATTCCTAAGTCTCTACTCTATTCCCTAGTCAACGTTGCGGTGACCGCACTCAATCGTATCCTATCTCTAGGATGCATCCGATGGGTTAATAACAAACAGTGTTTATTCCTAAGCTCCTATCTCTTATATTATGCGTTCTAATCCGACTCTCCCGAGCCTAAATTCCAACCTGATCTTCCCAAGCCTAGATCCTGTCCTTAGTCAACCATCCCGAGTATCCCTAATGGACGAATGAAGCATACATACTACAAGACAATCGCATGAACTTGGTTGACGCAAGGTTGTTACTATCCCTAGTGAACAACGCATACATTGCTTAATGCGTCCAATCATTTACCCTCCCGGGCAGTTGATTCTTGCTGACTTTACTCATAGACAAGCAATGTGTTAGCCTATAAACAGGCATTGCAGCAGCTTTACACTAAGCAAATAAGGTTACACACACACCTCTCGGTGGATTGTTACATGCTTCATATCACTAATCCACATGACTAAGTATGCAATACCCAAGCAATCTCACTAAGTGTTGCAACAAAAGTAAAGATGTTAAGCAAAGAAGATCGAGATGGAGTTGAAGGAAACAAAGAAATGCATTGAAAACAAATTGTATTAATTCCTTAATTCAAAATTTCATACAATACAATATATGAAAAGAAAGGAAAAAGAAATGACTAGCTGAAAGCAAAACTTTGCTTCCAGTGGATGTGCATCAAAACTGCCGGTGGTGCCATGGATGGGTAGAGGACTAGCCATGGATGGGTAGAGGACTAACTCTCTCGAGATCTAGCTCCAGTCGAAGGCTCCGGTCATCACTCGGAATGAATGAAGGAGGTGAAGAACTCTCAGCCATCTTCTCACGTGTTTGTCTGGATCGGGGAGAAAATCCCCGGTTTGAGTGATAATCTCCCAGATGATTTGAATTTCAGCTCGTCGGCTTCTATTAATAGAGCTTAGATCGCCGACAGAATTAATTGGACTGTCCTGAGTCTGACGTTCGGTGCGTTAGTCCTTTTCTGAACCTCTGCCACCAACGGCGTGGTAGGTGAAATGTCAACATCATCTTTTGGATTTTCTCAAGGTAGGTGTGTTGATGCATTCATTCCACCTACCTTGCGTTGATCTCATTAGTTTGCATTGTCGCGTAGCCGCAATCATTCAATGGCCACATTCGCTTAATACCGCAACTCTACATGATGACCGCAACCGTTTGACGAACGCAACTCCCATGCGATGGATGCATACGGCTGATTACCGCAACATCCATGCGTTGATCGATGCGTTTGCCTTTGCAATGGAGTGTTTATTCGCATGCGGTCGTCTATGCGATGGTTCGGTTTCCGTGTTTGCGTTCATTTCCTAAATTAGCTATAAAAATAGAACATTGAACACACAGTTAACGCAGGATAACGGGTTAGCTAAGATTCGTTATGTTGATCGACGCGAACTCATATTCTCGTGAATTCCTATAATGATCAACGCATATTCTTCTTAAAAACCTTCATAATTCTAAGTAAAAGACCTAAGATGACATGCATTTCTACATGTCATCAAGGTGTTCACACATAGTTGGACAATATTGTATTGTTCATTAGAGGAATCAGTGGTACTTAAGAAGTGAGATGTAACTACAGAGGCAAAATGGTAAATTGGCCCAACTGTACTTCCGAGCATCTGTGAAGGGTCATCGTACTCATGATTGGTTATATCCGATGGACACAGAAATATATCTATGGTAAGAATAGTTCAGTTGTTGGTCTTTAGTGGAATCACTGACAGTTAACGGATGGTGGATCACATGGCTAAAGAGTTTAGTCAGCTATTCATGTACCGTTAGAGCTTCGAGCCACAGGCCATTAGGTCACCTGGGTAGCTTGGATAAAGTCGAGAACTAATGTTTGGGTTAATTTGAAATGTATAAATTGACAAGAGGAAGTTCAATTATATATGATATAATTGGACTGGCTAATTATATATGATATAATTGGCTAAATGTATAAGATACATTACTTTGGAGGAAATTAGATATAAATATGATTTATATCAAGTATAGGAGAACATACTATAGTAGATATATGATATCAAACTATAGGATATAAATATAATATGATTATATTAATTAAATTAATCGATTAATTATTTGATAATTAACCGATTAATCAACATTCGGACGTGGGAAGTGGGGCTACGAAGGTTATGGTAACCAGCGGGTTAAAGCAATGAAAATCGTTTTTATTTTATTTTTTCAGTCGTGCATTTGTATCACCTGGGCCCAAAAAGAATCCGTGAAAGAGCGATCGCGAGAGCCTATACGATAGAAGCCCGTTCATCTAAACGATCGTCTAGCTCACGTGTTCTCTAAACGATCGTAGACATCTTTTCTAAATGATCACTCAGTTTTCCTAAAAAATCGTGTAGCTCTACTATACGATAAGCATTTCCGCTATACAATAGCAAAGTTCATCTCCCACTTGCTCATCGTCTACATGACGTCTTCTCCTTCGTCCTCTACCAAACTCACCAGAGCCCACTCTTTGGGTTTTTGACACCGAGGATACTCGAGTTTCTCTTGTGGTGGTGTCGTCCCCATGGCATTGTTCTTGTACATTCGGATCGTGCTGTTGCAGTCGACAGACTCGCCGGGTGCTGGTAGATCAGTGGGAGGTTTTCCACTGCTTTGGGTTCAGTCATTCGAAGAGTGTCTTCATCTGGTATGAACCCTTTCTTTATGTTTTATTGTATTATGAACATGTCGATTATGAGTTTAATATGCATAACTATTTGTATGGAATGTATATCGTTTATGTTTTGTTCACTATGAAATCGGAGCAATCTAAGCCCGCTCATGGAACTCTCAGTATGAGATCCTTCAATTGGTATCAGAGCCAGATTTCTGATACTCCGATTTCATTTGTTGCAATGAAATAACGTTTACATTCATGGTAGGTGCATTCTACGTTGTTTTAAGTGTTAATACTATTGTGGATGTGCCAGATTAATGGATGTTTTCGAGATGAATTGCCTCGGTCTGTTTAATTCCTTTTACATTTGTGGTTGTTTATAAAGGCCCCTGCATTTTTTGGCATAAATAATCGTAATCGAGTCTTTATTCAAAGTGCTTGAAGTCTTGAGTCGTTCGTCGAAGTTCTGGGCAAAGGTTAATGCTCTTCGAGGAAGGAGATGATCTAGGGTTGATCTCATCGTACAAAAAAGTTCTATGCGATCGTTGTCCATCACATCATGAAGATGAAGGACTATGCGATCATGGTTGAACGCATTGGTTGAACAATGGGGTATGCGATCAAGAGTTGGTCGTATCGGGTTGACGATCGGACACGTGATTGTTGAATATCGTTTAATGCGCGCGCGAGCTAGATGATCGTTTTGGTCAGCAAGCTTCACGGTTTAGTAACTGACTAAACGATCGCTTAGCATCCCAAGGTAAATCGTTTACCAAGTTGCAAGCATCATTTAGACGATCAAATGCATGCGTATCGTTTAAAATGCGTTAGACAATCATTTAGGTCAGCAAGCTTCATCGCTTAGTAACTGACTAAACGACCGCTTAGTAACTCAAGGTAAATCGTTTACCTATCGTCACGCTACATGATTGCATGGATGATCAGGCTTCACAGCCTCGTCGTCGTCTACCCGATCGTTTACTAAAGTTTCTATTGTCTAGTGCGCGTTGAACGATCGTCTACCTACTGGAGTTTGCTATACGATGAAGACCTCCTGTCGGTTCAAGACCCGGTTTGCTCGATGAAAAATGTAATAGATAGGATTTTTCATTCCATTTTTTTTTTTTTGTTTAAAGGCTCATCTCGCTCCATTAATCTATTTGTTTAATACATGTGATGTATGTTTTATATGTCATATGGTATGCACATATAGTAAATCCCACCTTTATTGTAATTGTTATAATTTAGAGAAGCATGATTTTAGTTACGTAAGAGCATGCTCATGCATCATATAATATAAAGATTTGTTCGTATTTTCAGCAACTTTTTCAAATGGCTACAGCCACCTTATCGTTGTTAAGCACCGAAAAATTAACTGGCGACAATTTTCAACATGGAAACATATGATCACGATGATCCTAATCAACGAGGATCTCATGTTCGCTCTCACGGAGGCTTGTCCTCTTATTCCAGCTCCAAATGTTACTCGACGTGTTTGGAAGGCATACGAGCGATGGACAAGGGCGAATGAGAAGGCCCGAGCCTATATCTTAGCAAGTCTTTTTGACATCTTGGCCAAGAAGCATGAGCCTATAGTCTCAGCCCGTGAGATCATGGAGTCCCTGTGGGGGATGTTTAGACAACCGTCTGAATAGCTTATGCATGAGGCTCTTAAATACATATTCAACTCCAAAATACAAGAAGGCATCTCTGTTCGTGAACATGTGCTAAACGTGATGGTCCACTTCAATGTGGCAGAGTTGAATGGGTCTACCATCGATAAGGGTAACCAGGTTAGCATAATCCTACATTCTTTACCCAAGAGCTTCCTGCACTTTGTTAGCAATGTGATTCTTAACAAAGTGAAATATAATCTTACAACTCTCCTCAACGAGTTACAGACATACCAATCTTTACTGGAAAGTAAGGAGAGATAAAAGGGTGAGGAAAATGTTACTTCATCCTCAAGGACGTTCCATAGAGGTTCACCCTCAGGAACGAAGTCTAAACCTTTTACTTCTAACTCTGCAAAGGGGAACAAAAAGAAGGGTGGACAGGGAAAAGGGAAGGCATCTACTAACCCACCGCCTTTCGCCCCGAGGAAGCGTCCACTAGTGGCTAAGGGAAAGTGTTTCCATTGTAACCAAGGGGAACTGTCCTCGGTATCTAAAGGAGAAGAAAGCAGCCAAGGCTAAAGCCAAGACGAATAAAGGTAAATGTGATTTACTAGTGCTTGAAACTTGTTTAGTGAAAAATGATGATTCTGCCTGGATAATTGATTCAGGCGCCACTAACCATGTTTGTTCTTTTTGGCGACTACTAGAGGCTGGTGATATGAGGATGTGAGTAGACACCGGGCACGTCGTCTCAGCTATGGCAGTGGGAGGACTCCAGTTGACTTTACAAAATAGGTTTCTAATTTTCATTGATGTCTATATTGTTTTTGAACTAAAAAGGAACCTTATTTCTGTAAAGTGCTTATTGCAATGTAAATACACTGTTTCTTTTAATTTGAGTAAATCGTTTATTCATAAAGATAGTGTTTTTATTTGCACAACAAATCGGGAATCAAATTTATATGTGCTAAGACCGTTAGCCATTAATTCCCTCCATAATACTGAAATGTTCCGAACTGTCGTAAGTCAAATCAAACCGTCAACGAATTTCTCCAAAAGAAAATGCCCAACTTTGGCATCAACATTTAGGGCACATCAATCTCAATAGGATTGAGAGATTGATGAAGAATGGATTTCTAAGTGAGTTAGAAGAAAATTCTATACCTGTGTACAAATCTTGCCTTGAGGGTAAAATGACTAAATGACCTTTTACTGGAAAAGGTTTTAGAGCCAAAGAGCCTCTGAAGTTAGTACATTCTGACCTTTATGGTCCTGTGAATGTGCGAGCCCGAGGTGGTTATGAGTATTTTATCAGTTTTACTGATGATTACTCCAGGTATTGGAATGTTTATCTTTCACAACAGAATTCTTAATCCTTTGAAAAGTTCAAAGAGTTCAAGGTTGAATTTAAAAAGGCATTGCATAGACAGACTAAAACACTTCGATCAGATCGAGGTGGAGAGTTTTTAGACTCCGCATTCCAGGACTATTTGATAGAACATGGAATCATTTTCCAACTCTCAGCGCCGGGTACACCGCAGCAGAATGGTGTAGCGGAGAGGAAAAGTAGAACCTTATTAAACATGGTTCATTTGATGATGAGTTACACTTCCTTACCGGACTCGTTTTGCGGTTTCGCAGTGGAGACTGCGGTGTACATACTCAACTGTGTTCCCTCAAAGATTGTTGCAAGAATACCTCTGGAGTTGTGGAACGGGCGTAAAGCTAGTTTACATCATTTCCACATTTGAGGTTGTCCTGCACATGTGCTTGAGGCTAATCCCAAGAAGTTGGAACCACGGTTGAGGTTATGCCTCTTTGTAGACTACCCTAAAGGTCCACGAGGGGGTTATTTTTATGATCCAACGAAAAATAAGGTGTTTATTTCAACAAACGCTACTTTCCTGCACGACGATCATATAAGGGAGCACAGTCCAGGTAGCAAAGTCGTATTGCGTGAGCTTTCCCATGAAACTACTGAAACTTCAACAAGAGTTGTTGAAGAGCCTACTACATCAACAAGAGTTATTGATGGGAGTTCATTCAGTAGGTCAGTTCCACCTCAAGAGTCGAGGGAACCTCGACGTAGTGAGAGGGTTGCGAACCCACCCGTTCGCTATATGGATTACACGGAAATCCTTGCTATGGTAGCAAATGGCGACATTGAGGATCCGTTGTCTTATAAGAACGCAATGGAGAATGTTGACTGGGATGAATGGGTCAAGGCCATGGATCTTAAGATGGAGTCAATGTACTTCAACTCAGTATGAGATCTTGTAGATCAGCCTGATGGGGTTCGCCCTATAGGTTGTAAATGGATCTACAAGCGCAAACAGGGTGTTGATAGGAAGGTATAGGCCTTCAAGGTTCGACTTGTGGCAAATGGTTATACCTAGGTAGAGGGAATCGACTATGAAGAGACTTTCTCACCTATTGCCATGTTAAAGTCGATCTGTATCCTCCTATCCATTGCAGCTTATTATAATTATGAGATCTGGCAAATGGACGTCAAGATGGCTTTTCTGAATGGTAATCTTGAGGAGACCATTTATATGGCGCAGCCCGAGGGATTCATAGCCCAAGGTCAAGAGCAAAAGGTTTGCAAACTGATTCGGTCCATTTATGGACTGAAACAGGGGTCTCGATCTTGGAACATACGATTTGAAGCTGTGATCAAGTCGTATGGCTTTGACCAAAATGTTGATGAACCTTGTGTCTACAAGAAGATCATCAATGCTTCAGTAGTCTTCTTAGTGTTATATGTAGACGATATCCTACTCATTGGGAATGATGTAGGTCTACTGACTGCAGTTAAGAATTGGCTAGCAACCCAATTCCAAATGAAAGATTTGGAAGAGGCTCAGTTTGTTCTAGGTTTCCAGATCTTTCGGGATCGTAAGAACAAAGTGCTAGCACTGTCTCAGGCATCGTATATTGACAAGATGTTACTCAAGTACTCAATGCAGGACTCCAATAGGGGCCTAGTGTTGTTCAGGCATGGAGTTACTTTGTCTAAGAAAATGTGTCCTAAGACGCCTCAAGAGGTTGAGGAGATGAGAGGGTCTCATATGTGCCTGCCGTTGGTAGTTTGATGTACGCGATGCTCTGTACTCGTCCAGACATCTGCTACGCTGTGGGCATAGTTAGTAAGTATCAGTCTAACCCAGGCCAAGGTCACTGGACCGCATTGAAGAACATCCTCATGTATCTTCGGAAAACAAGGGACTACATACTAGTGTATGGTTCGAGGGATTTGATCCTTACAGGATACACGAATTCTGACTTTCAAATTTATAAGGACTCTTGCAAGTCCACATCAGGGTTAGTCTTTACTCTTAATGGAGGAGCTGTAAGGTGGCGAAGCACTAAGCAGAGGTGCATCACCGACTCCACTATGGAGGTGAAGTACGTAGCGGCTTGCGAAACTGCTAAGGAGGTCGTCTGGCTAAGGAAGTTCTTGACAGACCTGGAAGTTGTTCCAAATATGTCTAGGCCCATTACCCTCTATTGTGATAATAGTGGGGCAGTGGCGAACTCTAAGGAGTCACCGACACAGAAAACACATATAGCGGAAGTATCATCTAATCCGCGAGATAGTGCATCAAGGGGATGTGAATGTCACGCAGATCGCTTCAGAGCACAATGTTGCTGACTCGTTTATGAAGACTCTCACAGCTACAATGTTTGAGGGTCACCTACAAAGCATGGGTCTACAAGATTGCCCTGGCTGAACTAGGGCAAGTGGGAGATTTTATTATACTAGGCTTTTATACCCTAGTTTATTGTTTTGTTCTAAGTTTTTTTTACACCCCACTTCACTTTAGGACAAGTAGGAGATTTTTGGGATCGATGCCCTAAAGTCTCGTGTCGTGTAGTTTGTAAACAGTATATACAAACACCTGTGATTGTTAATATATGATATTTACTTCACATCTTAATTTTCTGCTTGGTTATTTGTTTTATTTGCTTTACAATAAACCAATAAACCTAAAATCCCTGGTTATCTGTATGTGACTCAAGCATGTATGTGGTGACATACAAGTGGATCATGTCTTGAGTGATAACCAAAATGGTCTATAGTATATGGATATAGGAGGGAAACTTTATCCTGGTAACGCTAGGATGACCCGCTTTGTGTAATGATCACAAGTGTTGTGACTTGTCACAGATGAGCTGATCCTGATCATTCGTGTTGAGGACATGCGAGCGGGGGCGTCCTATACAAAGAGTTTGTATAAGACCTGACCATGAATTGTTAATGTCTCGTTATATAACACCATTCATGATAGAGACTTCACTTCACTAGGATGACCATAGGTAACATGACCTCAATCCTGAGTGAGTTGGGAATTCTTGCCATTGAGGGCGGTCATTTGATTTGTATGGGTGCGAGTGGCCAAGTTGCCGATTCAAACCTACCATTTTGGTGATTCATCTGATTTAGGAGCTGGGAACTCAGCTACACAAGATGGAATTCACTCATTCCCCAAGGCAAGGGTAAGTAGATAGATGGCTCCCTTAAGAGTTGATTCCGAGGCTTGAACGATGTAACGCCACATACCTTCTCTTGGCCTGAGAGGTGTTCACACATAGTTGGACTATGTTGTATTGTTCATTAGAGGAATCAGTGGTACTTAAGGAGTGAGATGTAACTACAGGGCAAAATGGTAAATTGGCCCGATATACTTACGAGCATCTGTTAAGGGTCATCGTATTCATGATTGGTTATAACTGATGGACACAGAAATATATCTGTGGTAAGAAGATTTTAGCTATTGGTCTTTAGTGGAATCACTGACAGTTAATAGATGGTGGATTGCGTGGCTAAAGAGTTTAGTCAACTATTCACGTACCGTTGGAGCTTCGAGCCATAGGTCTATTAGGTCTCTTGGGTAGCTTGGATAAAGTTGAGAACCAGTGTTTGGGTTAATTTGAAATGTTCAAATTGACAAGAGGAAGTTCAATTATATATGATATAATTGTACTGGTTAATTATATATGATATAATTGGCTAAATGTATGAGATACATTATTTTGGAGGAAATTAGATATAAATATGATTTATATCAAGTATAGGAGAAAATACTATAGTAGATATATGATATCAAACTATAGGATAAAAATATAATATGATTATATTTATTAATTAAATTAATTGATTAATTATTTGATAATTAATCGATTAATCCACGTTCGGACGTGGGAAGTGGGGCTGCAAAAGTTATGGTAACCGACGAATCAAAGCAATGAAAATCGTTTTCATTTTATTTTTTCAGTCGTGCATTCGTATCACCTGCGCTCAAAAAGAATCCGTGAAAGAGTGATCGCGAGAGCTTATACGATAGAAGCTCGTTCGTCTAAACGATCGTCTAGTTCACACGTTCTCTAAACGATTGTATACATCTTTTCTAAACGATTGTTCAGCTTTTTCTAAACGATCGTGTAGCTCTACTATACAATAAGCATTTTTGCTATCCGATAGCAGAGTTCATCTCCCACTTGCTTATCGTCTACACGACGTCTTCTCCTCCGTCCTCTACCAAACTCACCATAGCCCACTCTTTAGGTTTTTTACGCTGAGGATACCTGGGTTTCTCTTATGGTGGTGTCGTCCCTACGGCATTATTCGTGTACGTTTAGATCGTGCTGTTGCAATCGACAGACTCGTCAAGTGCTGGTAGATCGGTGCGAGGTTTTCTGCTGCTTTGGGTTCAGTCGTTCGAAGAGTGTCTTCATCTGGTATAAACCCTTTCCTCGTGTTTTATTGTATTCTGAGCATGCCGATTATGAGTTTAATATGCATAACTGTTTGTATGGAATGTATATCGTTTATGTTTCAGTCACTGTGAAATCGGAGCGATCTAAACCCACTCATGGAACTCTTGGTATGAGATGCTTCAAATAAACCTTTCTTGGAATTGTGCATCGAATATCTGACAAGTATCTTGTCAATATACAATGCCTGAGACAGGGCTAGTATTTTATTCTTACGATCCTTGGTGATTTGGATCCCTAGAACAAACTGTGTCTCACCCAAATCTTTCATTTGGAATTAGGCAGCTAGTCATTCCTTTACATCTGTTAGTAAGTCTATATCATTTCTAATGAGTAGGATATCATCCACATACAGCACAAGGAAAGCTACTGAGTTGTTGATGATTCTCTTGTAGACAAAGGCTCATCAACATTCTTATTAAGCCATAAGATTTGATCGTAATATCAAATCTTATATTCCATGAACGAGATGCTTGTTTTAGTCTATAAATAGACCGATTAAGCTTGCAAACCTTTTGCTCTCGATTTTTTTCCATTAATCCCTCTGGTTGAGTCTGTAAATGGTCTCTGCAAGATTACCATTCAAAAAAAAGTCTTGGCATCCATTTGTTATATCTCATAGTCATAATATGGGGTTATGAAGAAAAGAATTCAAATAGAAACAAGTTTGAGCGGATCATCCAGGTCTTCCTTCTTGGCCTTGGAACTTTCAGGGTCTATCTTTCTAGTAAGGCTGGACATAATATCCACCTCCCCTTGTGGAGTGAAGTGGAATGTTCAAGGTACAAATCAAATTGAACAATAGGATCTCGTCTGGGAAAGCTAACTTACCCTTCTGTTTGCTAAATCTGACATTAATTGACAACAAGTGAGAAAATTTCTTCATAATCCACTCCCTCCACCTGGGTATAATCCTATGTCACTAGTCTTGCTTTAAAGGTTTGTACCTTTCCATCTACACCCCTTTTCATATTGTAGATCCACTTACAACCTATAGATTTTACCTCATCAAATTGGTCTACAAGCTCCCAGATAGAATTGGAGTTCATTGTCTTAATCCATTCATCCTTGTCAACATCTTCCATTGCCTTCTTGTAAGATAATGAATCTTCAATACCATCATTAGATATGATGTTTTGGGCTTCTATTAAACCCACGTAGTGAACTAGTGGGTTCACAACCCTCTCACTACATCAAGGCAATCTTAACCCTTGAAATGGATTAGCTTGACTGGATGAATCGACATCAACAACTTTTGTTGATGTACTAGCCTCTTCAACAAATTTTGTCGAAGTCTCAGTATTATCATCAGAAATCGTTCTTAAAATTATTTTTTGTCGTGGTTTGTGGTCCCTTATGCGGTCTTCTTCCAAGAAAGTAATGTTTGACAATACAAACACTTTATTTTCCCTTGGACCAAAAAAGTACCCACCTATTGTTTCCTTGGGATAGCCTACAAATAGACATACTTTCGAACGAGATTCTAGCCTTTTGGGATTTGTCACAAGCACATGGGTTAGACATCCCCAAATCCTGAAGTGGCATAAACTACCTTTACAGCCTCTCCACAACTTCAAAAGCATTTTAGAAACACTTTTGGATGGAACGTTGTTCAAAATGTAAATAGCAGTCTCTACTACAAATCCCCAAAACGAGTCAGAAAGTTGAGCATAGCTCATCATAGACCGAACCATGTCCAACGGGGTTTTATATCTTCTATTTGATACACCATTCTATTGACATGTACTAAGGGCTGAGAGTTAGGACATTATTCCATGTTCTACCATATAGTTTTGGAATCTTAAGTCCTTATACTCTCCACCACGTTCAGATCATAGTGTTTTTACCTTTTAACTTAACGAGTTTTCAACCTCAGTCTTATATTCCTTGAACTTTTCAAGTGCTTCATACTTGTGTTGCATTAGGTAAAGATACCTGTATCCTAAATAATCATCTATGAAATAGATGAAATATTCCTACCCTCCTCTTGCTTTTACATTTATTGGACCACAGAGATCTGAATGTATAAGTTCTAAGGTTTCTTTGGCTCTATAACCTTTTCCAATAAAAGATTGTTTCGTCATATTACCTTCAAAGCATGACTTGTTGGGTTTTATGCCTTAAAACTCGTAGGTAGTAAATGTTATTAATTGACCATCATCAATAAAGTGTTATCGGTGTTAAATAAATAAATGTTATTGTTTGTATTGTTGTCTATTTTGTCTTAAATAATCCTAAATCCAATAAACTAACATCCAAGGTTGTCTTATGGGTCTTGAACTGTATGTGAAAACAAAGGATCAATATTCAAGATATAGTCTAAAGGGTCTATAGTATAGGGATAAGGTTGGGTACCTTATCCTGCTAACACTATGGGAATGACCCACTTTGTATTTGATACAAATATAGTGAGCCAACGCGTTCGTGTAGATGACACGCGAGTGGGGGTATCCTATGCAATGAGTTTGCATAAGACTAAACCACGAAATAGTAACCATTAGATGTAACACCATTGACTAGTTTGATTCCTATTTCAATTGGATGACCTAGGCGACTTAGTCTCAATCTTGAGTATATTAAGAACTTCTATTCACAAGGGATTGTCATTTGATTTGCATGGGTGAGGGTGGCCAGAACGCCGACCCAATATGCCTACTATTTTGGAGACAAGACTAAGTGGGAAACTGGGAACATAATAATACAAGATGGAATTCACTCCTTCCCTCCTTGAGGGTAAGTAGATGAGCGTTCCCTTAAGTATTGTCTCTGAGACTTGAACAAAGGGTTCTATCCTCTCACTTGCTCGAGGATTTCTGTTTATTGGTTGGACCATAAATAGGTTGTTCATTTTTAGGAGCACTGATATTTAAGGAGCTAGAGGTAACCCAAGGGTAAAATAGTTATTTGACCCAGTTAGAGCTATGAACACTCATGAAGGACTAACTTACTGTATTGGTCTATATTTGTGGACATATAAATATATTTGTAGAGAGAAAAGTGCAGCTATGGATCTTTAGTTGAGTATACCCACAGTTAACGAATATTGATTAACTTGGTTAATGATGAAGTCTTGTTTCTGTATTAGACCAATTTGTTAACATCCCCGCAAACCATTATTTATTAACATAATGACACTGATCCCTTGTTGTATACCGGGCTACTGAATCCGCTGCTTTATTTTTGGTACCAACAATTAAGAATTGTTTGCCCCTACTTGTTACATCAAAAACTAAATCACAAGCTTCTGATAAAAAAATGAGCAGTTCTAGTTAGATTTATAATATGAATACCTTTACATTTTGTAGAGATATAAGGTTCGATTCTAGGACTTAACGATATAAATTAACTTAGTTAATGAGTTTAACCAATTAATCTCATATCATTGGAGTTTCTAATCTATAGGTCCACCAGGTCCTCTCGTTAGCTCACTAGAGGATACTTAAGAGGGATACTTTGAATTGTTCAAATTAATTTGAGGAAATTATATACTAATGTGATTAATATATAATTAATTATGGATATGATCTATAATCAAATTGGAAAGTAATATTTGAATAAGACTCGAATTAATTAATTCAAGTGAAGTAGATTCCCACAGAATTAATTAATAGAGAGGTTTTGCATATATACATGGATGTATATGATAATTAAATGTATACATTATATTGAGTTTAATGTATAAGTGTTATTTTGGGCTAATTAAATGAATGAGTGTTATTTAATTAATTATAGAAAAGAAAAATATATTGGGAAAGATGTTTGGCTCTTCTCTATATAAAGACCTCCTCATGGTCCTTTGGGAATGCACAACACTGAATACACATTTCTCATTGCAGAGAAACCAACTCCTTAATGTTATTTTACAGAATTTTCTCTAAGCCATAAATCCTCTATATTTTCCAAAGTCTTATTCTCCTCTCCCTCTCCCAATAGTTGGATACCACATATCCCTCCATTGGAATCCCAGAGAATAACGAGGTAACTCTGGTGGTAGTGTTCGAAATCACTCAAGGAGTTGTTCGTGATCAAGACCATTTGGAGATATGTTCGTTGAAACCTTGGAGAGGATTGTTCGTAGCACTTGGGGAATCTACAAAGGTAAGAATTGTTCTAATCCTTTCTCCAATAGCATGCTTGTTATGTATTTATTCTATTCTGTCTAGTATAAAGATTTTGTTTATTGTAAAAATCAAATCGCGGGACACAAGGTGATCTCACACGAGAGAGACGCTTCTGCTGCGGGATTCAATCCCTACATGACTCACATACAGTTAAAGAGTTTTCTTCTAAACCATTTAGAAGTCCACTTTTTACCAATCTCTCAATCATATTGAGATTAATATGACCTAACCTTATATGCCAAATTTGGGCATTTTCTTTAGGAGAAATTATTGGTCTCTTTGCAGTTTTCGTCGTTCTGAATATTTCAATATTTATAACTAACGGCCTTAGTACATATCAGTCACTTTCTTTTAAAGCAATATCTCCATTTCGTTTTTGAAAATAAACAATTTACTTCTAGAGAAGGAAAGAGAATAATTTTGCTCAATCAAGCAAGAAATAGAGATCAAATTCCTTTCCATATTAAGAACTACATATACATCGTCTAATAACATATATCGTTTCTTGTCCACGAGTAACTTAAGCGTGCCTATGACAATAGCTAAAACGACCTTACCAATATCGACTCAAAGAGTCATCTCTCCAACTTCTAATTTTCTCTAGGAATCAAATCCTTAGTGGGAAGAACACACGTAATTAGTAGCCCATGGATCAACTATCCAGTCAGAATCATTATTCTCTACTAAGTACGACTCTAAGATAAGTAAATCAGATATACTGTCATTAGATCTTTTCCTATGCTAGAGAGTAGTGAGATCAGCATGAAAATCCTTATTATGAATTCCAAGTTTTTCTTCCAAGGTCACACCTCTTTGATAAACTTTGTTAGAGTTAGCAACTTTTGCCTCCTCTATTAGTCCCTTGACATTCAAATATGAACTGGAGATTAAATAAGGAGCTGACATTACTAGTTTGATCTATATCAACCCCATCCTTCTTCAATTGTGAGGACATTCACTCAAATAATTCTCGCATTGATTGCATGATCTTAACTGCAGTGACCATGCTATCAAATCTCTTGGTCAATACATCAGGTATGCTTGCAAAAATGTGAACTCGTGCTCAAGATTGGCCTTCGTCCATCTTTCGTACGCATCATGAACACTTCGTGTTACATCAGGGTTGGGACTAGAGGACATTCCTCAATCAAGATGAAGTTAAGGTTGTTTACCACAAATATAGTTTTAATCGATTCTTTCCAAGTTGTGTAATTGAATTCAGTCAACATTTTAGCTTTAACAAGGTTCATTAAAGGTTAGACATATTTTTCGATAAAAAACAAATTACCCATTTTAGACACTTATGTAAAAATTCATTTTAGTCCCATCAATTTTAACAAAACCTTAATAATGAACCCCAATCATTATTCCATTTTGCAATGATGCTTCAGTGGTTTAGAACAAAGGCCATCGAAGGGTGGTCAGTCAACCCTCCACTAAATTGAAACACTTCTCAACCAATCATCACACTACAATAACTCTTATTTGAAGGAACTCTTATAAAAAAATACCTTTGAGCGGAAGCAAGATCGTTCCAAATTCATTGTGACAGAAATACTGCATTCACAAAAATACAACAAGTTATGCATCTATAAATAAATTACGGCGTGTTTTTAACAAACTTAAATACAAAGGACTAAAAGACATGCCTCTTGAAGAACTCTTCTTCTCTTCATATCTCGTTCTCGTCAAAGAACAATAACTCTCGCTATCGTTGTGATCGCCAAGTCTATCGTCCACCAAATCTCGCTATCGTTCATCACAAAATGGTCTTCTACACGAACAGGCAGCAAAGAGGACACCACCACTCAATAACCTCGGTATTCTCGGAGTGAGAATCCAGGAGGTGTGGGCTCTGTTGGATTTGGTAGAGGGGAGAAGAAAACTACGATTATTTACAATGACCAAGCAAGTGGGAGAGATTTTGTGTCTATCATATAGACGGGTGCTTGATCATTTAACAAAGGGTGAACAATCGTTTAGTAAAACGGGGCTGATCATTTAGGTAAATCGCTTTCGTGCGTGATCGTTTAGAAAAAGGTTATACGATCGTTTAGGAAAGCTGCGTGTGTACACGATCGTTTAGGACAACTTGAGCTATCGTGTATACTCTTGTTAGCTAAATGATGGGCAGTGTACTAATCGTGAAGTGATTATCCGATCTCTTGCAAAATGAAAAAAAATTATTTTCATTTATTCCTTCAGTTACGAAAACTAAATGCAACCTCCCACTATCACATATGGTTATGGAGAAAAACCACCAACAATTATCTCATAATTGTTTAAGTAAAAATAAATATAATCATATTACATTTATAACCTATAGTTTTAATATCACATCATATGCAACATATAAACCATAGTCCTTTTTCTCCTCCACTAGATATAAATCATATTTATATCCTTTTCATCCAATTAATGTATCTCATACATCATGTCAACTATATCATATATAATCAAACTCCCTCTTGTCAATTTGAACACTTCAAAGTTTCCAAAAAACTAATTCTCAATTTGAATCCATTGAGCTACCAAGGGGACCTTATGGACCTGTGGCTTGAAACTCCAACGGTATGTGAATAGTTGACTAAACTCTTTAGCCATGAGATCCACCATCTGTTAACTGCCAGGCATTCCACTAAAGATCGACAGCTGCACTCTTCTCACCACAGATATATTTGTGTCTCCATCGGATACAACCAATCAATAGTACGATAACCCTTCATAGATGCTCGTAAGTACAGTCAGGCCAATTTACCGTTTTTCCCCTACAGTTACATCTAACTCCTTAAGTACCACTGATCCCTCTAATGAATAATACAACATAGTCCTACTATGTGTGGACACCTGGGGCCATGAGAAGGTATGTGGCACCACATCGTTCAAGCCTCGGAATCAACCCTTAAGGGAGCAATCTATCTACTTACCTCTGCTTTAGGGAACGAGTGAATTCTATATTGTGTAGCTAAGTTCCAAACTCTAAAATTAGACAAATCTCCAAAGTGGTAGGTTTGAGTCAGCAATCTGGCCACTCGCACCCATGTAAGTCAAAGGACTACCCTCAAAGGCAAGAGTTCCCAATTCACTTAGGATTAAGGTCATGTTACCTATGGTCATCCTAGTGAAGTGAAGTCTCTATCATGAACGGTGTTATATAACGAGACTATAACACTTCGTGGTCTGGTCTTATACAAACTCCTTTGTATAGGATGCCCTCACTCGCATGTCTCCACAAGAATGATCAAGGTCAGACCATCTGTAGAAGGTCACAACGTTTGTAACTATTCTACAAAGCGGGACGCATCCGTATTATCACCAAGATAAGGTTTCCCTTCTATATCCATATACTACAGACCATTTTGGTTATCACTTAAGGCATGATCCACCTGTATGTCTCCACATACATGATTAAGTTACAACGACAATCAAGGATCTTAGTTTATTGGTTTATGGTAAAGCAAATAAAATATCCCATGTTTCATAGACAATAATGAAGAAAATATCATATATTATTACATCACAAGCATTTATTCAATACAATTTTTACAAACTATATGACCCAACAAGAGTTTAGGGCATCAACCCCAACATAATTCCTATGACGATTAGTCACCATTAGTTTGGTCAAGAAATCATTAACTCGATTAACAATTTCTTGTAAGTGTGACCCTTCATTTTAGACCCTAGAGTTCCATTCTAATGAGCCAATCGAAGGGAAAAGCCGATTTGGACAAAAACTAAAGTGATCCTATCCAGAAACCATTTATGGAGTTCTCCCTAATATTGACCTAATGTGCAAACTATCTGAAGGGGGATGTTCCCAGGACACTACAAGGCCTTGCAAGAAAGTCTCAAGATGCAAACCAATGAAGGAGACTGTAGGACACGTTGATACACATCCCTCTCCCACTTACTATAAATGTTTTCTCCATTCACCTTGATATTGACCCATGCAAACACCATTCGAAGGAGGACGCTTCTAGGGCACCACGAGGCCAAGCATGAGTCTCACAATGTGAACTTTTAATGAGAACATGAGTGGAAAAATTGACATATCGTATACATTTTTTTCCTCCCACGGAGTATTTTAAGATTTTAGGGTTTCATACTTAGGCAAATACAACTAATTCAATTTATCTAAGTCATTGTTAATTTTCTCAATATAATGCTTATATTGAATATTTTAACAATATGTGATCTCATTCATTAAACACTTTAACAAAATTGATCATTTATTGCATGTTTATAAAATATTTGCCCAATTCACCTTCCAGATTGGTTACCAGGCAGAGGTGTTTCGTTTTCGTCACCTTAAAAACCTCGGCCTAGACAGAATGTTCCTTAGACAAAGGCCCCTTATGGGAAATCATTTTATAAATTTAATCTTTTAATCGGAGTTCATTTTAATCCTATTAAAACGAATTAAAAGATTAACCTATTTCTAATCTCATTAGAAACACATTTAACATAAGTCTAGGTGAATTAATTTTAAACCATTTAAAACTAATTTGGAACTAACATTTGCATGCAGCTCTTGATTATTGATTTTAATTCTAATTTTATTATCCTTATAACCATTATAAAATAATGAAAGATAAAATCTATAAATTTGCATTTGTGACATTGATTAAATACAATGCTTATATTAATCTAAGTATTGTCATGCTCAATGCAAATTCCTTTTCCATTGTAAAAGATATCTCTTATATTAAATAATCATTAAGCATCATCAACCATCATGTCATCATATATTATAACAATTATAATATTACATTATGTATGGACATGCTTAATATACCATACATCTAAGTAATATAACACTTATATTAAGATGCATGAACATTGCTAATCTAATCATGCATAAAAAAATAACTTTTATATTTAAATACGATGCATGAACATGTTTATCCTAACGTGATATTTTAAATCTAAATGGCATACATTAGGCACCATTCAACATTGACTTAAATCATACATATCATGCATAATTAAATTATTCAGCAATAATTGGATTGGATTTTGACACCCTAAAGTTTAGTTATATTAATTTAATTAATTAAAATAAAAAAACACAAAAAATAAATGAAAACAAAAATATATATATTGGCAAGAATTGAACCTGCCAACTTAAGAAATTATTAGTAAGAGTTGCAACCAGCAAACTAACCAACAAGATAACGCTTATAATATGCGCGTTTTGAAAATATACAAATTTTCAGCACCACACTTAGCACATCAACCTCAAATGGTCGTAGCGCCTGCCTTCTACCTCATGTTGTAGCATTACAACACGACAATTGTTGGGCAAAATGTCCCTTTTATTAGTAATTTTTGCTCCGAACTTGATCTGTTTTGGCTCAGTTTTCCAATGATCTTTTCAAAAACACTTGCTCCATGATCGACACAAACTTACAGACTTGAAGTAAGAAATTAAATGCTCAAAAACACTGAGCCCTTACATTTTAATCAAATTCAAACACAAGTTCTATGTGCCAAAAATCGTAAACATCCAATATTGTAAACCGATACTCAAACATTCAAAATGCATAACAGAAACCCCACCTCAAAACTATATTTTGTTTCAAAAAAAAATAAAGGAATGAAAATGCAAGAAAATTGGCTCTGATACCAATTGAAGGAATCGAATCCCAAGCGGAAGCGTGTGAACGCTTTGCATTTCGTTCTTTCAATTTAAATGAAACAAAATTTGCAAAAAAAACAGAACTAACAGGAGATAAACATTCAATAAACCAGCATGCTATTTGAAGAGTAGAAAAGAAAAGGGGGAGAAGAATATCACATACCTTCGTCAATTCCTGAACTCTTCACGATTTCCTCGTCGTCTTCTTTGGAACGTCCTCCAACAAACAATAGACACCACCGTAAATGAGACCTTGTTATTTTCTAGGAACCAAAGGGAAAGAGTGGTCTCTCACACCTTGGTTGAGGAAGAAGAATAGAGAATATGGAAAAGAGAATTTTTTTAGAGGAAAATGATTTGGAGGGTAGGGTTTCATGAAATGAAATTCCCTTGCCCTAGTTTGGGAAAAATGATGAATTTATTTAGAGACTTTTTCCATAACTTTCCAAAATTACCCTTAGGGTTAATCTAACTAACAAACCATTATTTAATTTAATTAAATCGTCATATTTAATCTAATTTAATATATATTTAATTAATTAATAAACATCATATGTTTATTTGTTTCCACCTCTCAATATTAATTAATTGATTCTTTATGAATTAAATTCATACGAATTTAATACTTGAATCCTATTCAAATATTTCTCTCATAATTATAGATCAGATCCATAATTAACCATATCATACTAATCTCAGTAATATGTTATTCCATCAATTAATTTGAACAATTCAAATCATTCTTCTTTTCTTTTAGTGAGCTAACAAGGAGATCTTATGGACCTATAGATTAGAAGCTCCAATGATATGAGACAAATTAATTAAACTCTTTAATTAAATTAATCAATATTTATTAACAAATGGAAACTCCACTAAAGAGCAATAGATGCACTCTTCATACTGCAGATATATTTTTGTGTCCATGGATATAACCAATCAATGGTGAGTCAATCATTCACAAATTGCTCATAACTACAGCTAGGTCAAATTACTGTTTTACCCCGTAGTTACATTTAATTCTTTAAGTACTACTGATCCCTCTAATGAACAAACAGTTTATAATCCAACTATAAACTAACACCTTTCGGGTTAGTGAGAGGTAGAGCCCTTAATGTTCAAAACCCAAAATCATCTATTAAGGGAGCAATTTAACTACTTTCTCTAAAGATGGGAACAAGTGAATTCCATGTTGTGTAGTTGTGTCCCCAACTCCCCATTTGGACAAATCCCTAAAATGGTAGGCTTGTTGAGTCAGCAAATTTGGCCACTCTTACCCATACTAATCAAAGGATCACCCTCATAGACAAAAGTTCAAAACTCACTCAAGATTAAATTTAAGTCATATATGGTTCTCTTAATGAAATGTAAGTCTCTTCTAGAAACGGTGTTATAAAGAAAGACTATTCATTTCGCGGTCTGGTCCTATACAAACTCTTTGTATAGAATATCTACGCTCGTATGTCTCAACATGAATGATCAGGATTGGATCATTTGTAGCACTTTACAACAATTATAACACCTACAAAGCAAGTTGTTTCATAGTGTCACAAGGATAAGGCACCCACCCTTATCTATATACTACAGATCATTTAGGTTATCACTTAAACATAATCCACCTGTATATTACCACATACATGTTTAAGTTTCATTAGATAACCTTGTATTTTAGTTTATTGGATTGAATTAATGCAGTCTAAATGTGAATAAAATATCTTTTATTTTATTAGATATGTAATTTGTATTTTCAAACCACAAGATACATGAGATTTCGGACATAAACTCCAACAATTATGGTCACTCCTGAAGATCAAGAGAAGAAAACGTTTGCATGCCTTTATGGGACATTCGCCTTTCAACGCATTCCCTTTGGGCTGTGCAATGTGCCAGACACCTTCAAAAGGTGCATGATGGCCATTTTCTCTAATTGTTGGGAGGAATTAGTTGAGATATTTATGGATGATTTCTCGGTATTTGAAAATTCCTATGAATTATGCTTAGCTAACCTGAGAAACTGCTATGTAGGTGTGAAGACACCAACTTAGTACTGAACTAGGAAAGTGTCATTTCATGGTAAATGAAGGAATTGTGCTCAGGGACAAAGTATCTAAAAATGGCTTAGAGGTTCACAGAGTCAAGATTGAAGTAGTGGAAAACTTGCCTCCTCCTACAAATGTAAAGACACTGAGAAGTTTCCTTGGCCACATAGGCTTTTATCGCATATTTGTTAGAGATTTCTCGAAGATTGCACGATCGCTGAGCATGTTACTGAAACTCAATAGACTTTTTGATTTTGACAACAACTGTTTACAAGCATATGAAAAGCTAAAGCAAGCACTAGTTATAGAACTTACACCAGATTGGTCATTCCTCTTCGAATTGATGTGTGATGCTAGTTATTATATGATGGGGGTCGCTCTGGTCCAATGCAAAGACAAAATTCTACACCACATTGCATATGCTAACAAAATTATTGACAAAGTACAAGAGAATTACACCACCACTGAAAAATAACTACTGGAAGTAGCGTTTACGGTAGAAAAATTCATAGCATATTTATTGAGTCAGCATCCATATTGACCATTCTACAATCAAATACTTGATGACTAAGAAAGACACTAAACCTCAATCGACCAAATGGATTTTGTTGCTACAGGAATTTGATACGGAGATTGTTAACAGAAAAGAACTGAAAACAAAGTAGCTGATCATTTGTCTCGCCTTGAGAATACAAAAGTTGATAGCATACAACTAGAAATCAACGCATGCTTTCCTGATGAAGTTGTGTTGAAGACTGATGACATTACATCAAGGTATAAGGATATAGTAAATTTCTTAGTGTGCAAACAGTTTTTTGAAGATCATAACGCGCAACAGAAAAATAAATTAATGCATGAATGCAAGTTCTTTTACTGGAATGAGCCTAATATATACAAGCGCGGACCTGACCACATCTTTAGTCAGTGTGTTCCTAAAACCGCATACAACCGCATATTATATTAATGACATGAATCACCTTTTGAAGGCCATTTTGGAAGAAAGAGAACGACAGCTAAAGTTCTTTAGTGTGGATACTACTAGCCCACATTGTTCAATGATGCCAGAAAATTTGTAATAAAGTGCGATAACTACCACTACACCAGTAACATCTCCAGGAGAATTGAAATACCCCTAACCACAATCCTGGAAGTTGAAGTGTTTGATGTATGGGGTATAGACTTCATAGACCCGTTTCCGCCCCTCATACAGCTACAACTACATTCTGGTGGTTATGGAGTATGTGTCTAAATGGGTTGAGGCTATTTCCTATGCCACCAATGATACGGCGACAGTATCTAAATTTCTTTAAAAGCATATCTTTACGTGGTTTGGCACCCCTAGGGCTATTATAAGCGATGAAGGTACGCATTTCATAAATTGCATTATTAGTAAGTTACTAATTAAATATTGTGTGCATCACAGGATAGAAACAATGTATCATCTGCAGATGAATGGGCAAGCTGAAATCTCCACCGTGAGATCGAGACTATTCTAGAGAAAGTTGTCAATACCACTCACAAGGACTGGGTGTAGAAACTTGATGAAGCGCTCTGGACTTACCAAACCATATATAAGACACCCACTAAGATGTCTTCTTATGTGTTGGTATTTGGAAAGGCTTGTCATTTACCATTAGAGATGGAACATAAATCCCATTGGGCCACCAAGAAGCTGAACTTTGATTTAAATGCTGTTGGAGATTCAAGAAATTGCAACTGAATGAACTTGATGAATGGATACTCCAAAATTACAAAAATATGAAAATATACAAAGAAAGAACTAAGCATTGGCACGATGAACGCATCAATAAGAAAACTTTCTTTTTAGGACAAAAGATTCTTCTATTTAACTCCCGGTTGCGATTTTTTCCAGGAAAACTAAAACCATAGTGGTCAAGACCCTTCACTATCAAAGAGATCTTCTTGCATGAAGCAGTTAAGCTAACAAACGAAGAGGGCACAAACGCGTCCAAAGTTAACGGACAAAGAATCAAACCGTACTATGGAGGTGATTTTGATCCCAATAAAGTCTCCATTGATTTTGGTAAGCCTGAATGAAGAATGAACAAGGAGATGGTCCCTGCAATGAGAACAATTGCATACTACCAGGGACGCATCTTAAACTCTTTTTTGTGTGGCTTTGTTTGCTTTCTTTATTGCTTCGATATTTACTTCTTTTTATTTGTTTAAGTTTTGTGAAAATTGGTTGCTTCTGAATTGGTTGTGACCAGTTGTGTTTGGTTTGTTTTAACTTTGAATTGAGGGAAAATTAATGAGAGTTGCGTTGAGTGTAGGATGCGAAGAGGTGATAATTGATCGCATCCAATACACTAAATACATGAGAGGGAACCTCAAAGCTTTTTTTTACCGTTAGTGGATTTTGGAAGGACATCTATCACGTGTGTCGCCTGACACGGCATAACTTATTCATTAAATGCTCCATTATTACACTGACGTCATGCCCATTTTCACGTGTCCACTAACTTTTATAAAACCTTTACTCCTTTTTCTCCTTTTTCATTTTCCATTTTGAACTCTCAGGACCTTTGCTTCCTTTGTTTCCTTTGAGCTCTAACAACATTTCTGGTCGAGGTTAACTAAGATTTCTTCCCCTTTTCTCTCAATTTTCTTCATTTTGAACTGATGGAAGGCCAAAAAGACGTTTCTAAGGCTTCCTCCGTCATGCCCTCTTCTTCCTAAGAAAAATGGCTAGCCTTTTCATCTTCTCAATCCCCTTGCCGCCAATTTCGATTAGCATTCCAATGGGTAGGACTTGTCGTTCCTCTCCCCTTCCTCAGCCCTTCAAAGGATTTGCCCATTCACACATTTACCAAGCATCTGTTGAAAATTCCACCCATTTGGCCTACAACACCCATATTCCTCAACCAACCATCTCTTTCAATTGCCCCTTCCCCCGGCTTACTACCGCCCATTCCCTTGGACGTTGAACCTTTAGCCATGGCCTTCCCTAAAGACTCGTTATTCCTCTCTGTATAACATCATTGCTAGAAGAGACTTACATTTCATCAGGATTACCATAGGTGACTTGACTTGAATCCTGGGTGAGTGGTGAACTTCTTGCCTATGAAGACGGTCCTTTTATTTGTATGGATGAGAGTGGTCAAATTCGCCAACTCAATAAGCCTACCATTTTAGGGATTCATTTGATTGGTGAGTTGGAAACACACCTACATAAGAAAGAATTCACTCATGTCCTATAGTTAGGGTAAGTAGATAAGTTGCTCTTTTAAGGGCTGATTTCGAGGCTTGAATAATGTGGCATCACACCCTCTCCTAGTCAAAGAGGGGGTTCGGTTATAGTTGGACTATGACTTATTGTTCATTAGAGGGATCAATGGTACCTAAGGAGTTAGATGTAACTATAGGGGCAAAATGGTAAATTTGGTTCGGTTGTACTTACGAGCAATTTGTGAAGGGTCAATACACTATTGATTCGTTATATCCAATGAACATAGAAATATATCTATAGTGGAAGAGTACAGTTGTCGGTCTTTAGTAGAGTAACTAGCAGTTAATAGAAGTTGATTAATTTAATTAAAGCGTTTAATTAATTAATCAAGTATCATTAGAGCTTCACACTATACGTCCATAAGGTCCCTTTGTTAGCTCAACTGGGATTAATGAGAATCAAACTAATTTGAATTAACTTGAATTGTTCAAATTAATGAAGGGAATTAATTATTTATATGAGATATAATAATGTATATGATACATTATAATGTAAAGTTTTATTTGAGAGAAAATCAATATTTGAATATGGTTCAAATATCAATATGAATGTGATTCATATAAAAAGTATAGGTTAAAATTAATATGAATTTGATTCATGTTAAATGTTATAGATTAAGTGAGAGAATATTAAATTATAGGTTGTTTGTTATATTAGATATAACGTATGTTTTCTAATATGTGATTTATATATATATATATATATATATATATATATATATATATATATAATTTTAAAAATAGTTTTTAATTAAATAATATAATTATTAGGAGGGAGTTATTTTGATAACCCTCATTATGCTCTCAACGTGGAAGTGGAGGGGCAAGGGGAAATGGTAGATGAATCATAATCTTTTTGCATTCAAAAGGACACAAAAATAGAAAAATTCTTAATGAATTTGTGCACTCTCAAATCAAGAATATCATCATTTCTAAATTGATCTTGAAGCCCACAAAAACTTTCATCGATGCTATGCCTTTCGAGTATACTGAGTTTTTCGTGTGATTGTGTTCAAAATTTTGGAAATCTATTGCTACATTCTTTTTGGTTGTTCATGAGTTCAAAGGGAATTCAAAGAGTTCGTGACTTAGAGTGGAACGTGAAGAATTTCGGTCTTTAAAGGTGTGTGATCTTCTGATCTCTTATTCCTTTTCAATTATATGAAATTGCATGCTTAATTAAATCAAGTGTTTATGTTTCCATTATTTGTTCGTTCATATGTTCCGTAAAAAATTTAAAAAAAAAATGGGATACCGATCATTTCCGCATAGAGTATCATCTAGTTTTTCACTTTATTCGTCATCAGACACAGAGGCAGTATGAGCAATTTCGCTTCACACTTCAATACATTCAAGAAGTACTTGCTCAACTTCTTACAGGACTTGTTATTTCGCTGCATCTTCAGCTACCCCTTCAATTTTTGGAAGAAGAAATTTTCCTACCCGCACAAAATGACAACAACAATGTGAACAGAAATTAAATTTGGGGGGTGTTTTCAAATTTTTTTTACATTTCATTCAATGAATTGTACACACTGATCGCTTCATGCTAATTAATCGCATTGAATGAGTTATCAATCCATTTGCCTTGTGTCTATTCCTTGCGCTAGTCTCTTGTTCATATTTACTGCTTTCTTAAGTATTCCTCCATGCTTTGATGTGTTCTACAATATAACCTCCATGATGATACTTGTGCTAATTAATGCTTAAATTTGTTATGATAAGTCTATAGTACTTAAACTTCAGGACTTTACCCTAGAAAACAATTCTCGAATTTAGTATGAGTGCAAGTTTAACCCTCAAACCTCTTTTGTAAAATTTTTCCAATCCATCACGTAATTCGATTTCACTAATGAGGACCTTGCTACCTTTTAAATTTGGGGTTGGGGGAAGTTTGAGCTAAATGAGTTCAAAAATTTTTAAAATCTCATTTTTCATTTAATTTTCATCTCTTAAAAAAAAGGTTAATAAGCATTGAGATTGGAACCTACTCGTAGTTGGATATTTTCATGACACCCATGGGGCAAGCCAAAACGAAAGTGGGAATCATGTTTAACGCAAGAAGAAAATAATTGCACCTCCACTGCCTATGCTACGAGAAAAAAAATATATTGTAAGGTATGAGTTGATTTTGAGAATGGCCCTTACTCATGGTTGGATGTCCACATGAGACCCGTGGGGACAAGCCAAAATGAAAGTGAGATGTTTGGATCAACGCAAAACTACATAATAATAATAAAAAGAATAACAAAGAGAAATTTTATAAACTTTGAACCATAAACCCATTTCTAAAAAGAAATATAATAATGCCTTGGAAATGAATAAAAGATTTTTGAAGAATAAGCTTGTCTCATCTAAGATCTAGAAATATTTCCATAAGAAGGAAAATAAAGCTTTGAGGAAAAGCATAGTCAAATGAATCTTAAGTTAGGAAGCACTTTGAGGGGTCTAGCTAATGCATCGGAATGAGTTGAGATATATGCTAAGACTTTAAATATATGCTTGAAGACAAACATTATTTTAAATTTGGGGGTATGATAACCTATAGAAATACAAGTTATTCTGCCTTTTTATTGTGAACAATTAGGAAAACGCATTAGTTTGACAAGAAATTCATGTAAATAATCATATCTTGTGATCATGTGTTTATAAAACTGATAATCCTTGAAAATTATAAAATTTGTCACTTTGGACACAGGATTTAGATAAAATGAAGAAGAAATCGAAACAAGCTACAGCCTTGAATGCATAAAAGGAATCAACTCGATGCCCAACTTGGTAATGCATAGCACCACACGATGAGATGAAATGCAATAAACGCGATGGCGGTGGAAGTCAAATCAACAAAACAAGTTGGTAGTTGGTGTGAGACATTAGTAGCAGAGCCAATGGATCTCTAACACGAAACAGGCGGTATAGCAGGACATGAAATTTAATGTGAGGTGTCAACATAATCATTAGAAAGAGGCGAGGAACCTTCCTTTCGTCTCTTATAAATAGCCTTTTCAAGATTGAAGAAGATATAGAGATTTCCATCATTGAAAGAGGTGGAAGTTTGTCGAAGCTCTGTCAAACTTCCACCTAAAATCTGCCATAACCATCACTTCTTTAAGATTTTCTTTGAGGAGTTTTAAGTGGGAGTTTAGAGTTCTTCTCTGAAAAAGGAGAGAAAGACCTTCACACCATTGTAATCTAAGTGAAGCAGTTACCACCAGAACCAAAGGGAGGAAGAAATTGTGACCGGTGACTTGGCATTATCAATTCTAGTTTTTTTTACATTCTTCTTGTCATCTTTATTTGTATTAAGTTTTAGAGATTGAAGAACTCTTTATCTTAATATGAATGTTTTTTTCTTCCATATTCTTTCCATCTATGTATCTTTTCAATAACATGAGCAGCTAAATTCCTAATGAGTTGAGAAAGATCAACTAACATGTTTACTAATTTGTGCATAAGTAGGCATTCATCTTGTTTAACGAGTGCAAAATGGTTTACTGAGATTAAATTGAGAGATTGGTTTAAGTAAAAAATTGATATCAAATTGAGAGATTAATCCAATTAGATAACAATCATCTACTTGAGAAAGTATGAGATTATGGAACTCGTTAAACAACAATAGAAATAACTTTAGAAATAAAATTAAACTATTGCAATCAAAACTCATCGCATGCATCCTAGAGATAGGACACTGTGGCTCGAAACATTGAAAGGTGAAGTTATTACTCTGAGAGTTTATCGCATGAATGCATGACTTAGGAAAATGTTAGTGAAACTTTCTCTAATCCTGTTTAATCATTGATATTTTTATTCATTCTCAATGCATACTGCTTCATTTAGTACTTACAATTTTCATCGCATCCCTATCATCATCCATTTCACCATTAGTGTAAGTATTCTATTAATTAGTGAACATTACTTTCATCGCATACTTGAAAACAACCTACTGCGTCAAGATCAAACAATTATTTTATCATTTTTTTAGTCATAAGTCCCTTTGATCAACCTCAAATATCACCGAGAATACTCTAATTAGTCTTGCACTTTATTTAGAGAAAACATTGCATTTAGAGTAACATATTCATTTTATCTAGGAATTAGAGCACGACATAAAGTAACATTCATCACATCTTTTAGGAAACGCAACAGAGACCCGATTAAGAATTACTGTGTCTCTATATTAAAATTTGGAGACAAATAAATCACAAACTGAAAAATGTCATGCAACTCTTCTTTGATCACCTAGTCACAATGATAGACTTATCAAATTCAACGATGATTAGGTTTGGACCCGATCAATAAATTTGGCTAGAGGCCTAGTTGGACCTAAAATTATAAATTGAATCGAACTAAGTAATTAAAGTCGCTTAAGTTCAAAGTCTAACCCAATTCAAGTTCGCGGTGGAAATTTGGACCCAAGCCTAACTTTAGCCCAGGCCTAATTTTTCAATCCAGACCCATACAAGACATTTCCTACCATTTTTGTAAATATAATAGAGATCT
Organism: Benincasa hispida; assembly: GCF_027475165.1. Lineage (NCBI taxonomy): Eukaryota > Viridiplantae > Streptophyta > Magnoliopsida > Cucurbitales > Cucurbitaceae > Benincasa > Benincasa hispida. Next base: position 1,131,982 of record NC_143487.1, read on the forward strand.
TACCACTCATTTTAGGAGATATGAAAGAAACTTAATACGAACCTTTGAAGCTTTGAAGACTCTGAAAGTTTGATCGATCTCAAGATTATAACTTTTTCAAGATTGAAGACTTAGAAGATTAAAACTAGTTTGAAGTCAAGAAGACTAAAACTCTAATCGATCTCAAGATTATAATGTTATGGAGATCGAAAACTTTTGAGATTAAAATTCCATTCAACGTTCGAGACAGAGCATCAAATGATCAAATATTAGATATTGTATTCACATAATACTTAAATCAATATAGATATAGAATTTATTTAATAAATTAAATTTCTTCGAAAATCTTATCAAAGACATAGGTTTGATCCTAGTTTCAACAAAACAAAATATCAAACATCCAAAAACACTTCATTTTTTTCATAATAAAATCAAGCCTCCGAAAATTAAGTTTAATCAATTCCCGAAATCAACCACTGAATAACACTCGCACTCACAAATTTCTAAAGAAAGAACAATTCTAAGCAAAATCATTACAAACATACTCGTTATAATGCTTATCAAAGTTTAAGATATAAAATTTTATTATAAAAAGGATCTGGAGTTCGTCCATGAACTTAATTTAATTGTGATTTAGCATAGTTTTCCCATCTAAAAGCCTGATCCCCATCATCACAGTTGTTCAAAAAAAAAAAAAAAAAACTCTCTTTCCTTATTTAAAAATTATCGACGTAAACATAATTAACATAAACTTATACTATCAAACTCAAAATCTAAAATTCCATCACCAACTAATCTAAAAAAGAATCTAAATAAATGAGAGATTAACTTTTTTAGAGATTGAACCTCCAACTTTTAGGAAAAGAGGCCATGTCATCTCAGTTAACTTTGTCATAGAGATTAAAATTAGGAAAAATTACCCTTTTAGCCCTTAAGTTTTGAAGAATATATGTTTGGTCCATGAATTTTAAAAATGTATCTTTTAGTCTCCAGATTTATAAGAATAGGTCCATTTGGTCTTGAATTTTAAAAATATAAATTTTTAATCTTTGAATTTTTAAAAAATAAGTTAAAAAAGTCTCTCAAATAACTTAATACTACTATTTTAAATAATTATATGACATTTTAAATTAGAAGAATAATTTTTTAAAATAATATCCTCTCTAAAAATATCTTTTCTAATTTTAAATATCATATAATTATTTTTAAAAAACCAAACAAAAAACTACTTCAAAGATCTTTTAAAACTATTTCTAAAAATTCAATGACTAAATAAATACATTTAGAAAATTTAGGGATCAAATAAACCTATTTTTAAAAGGTTGAAACTAAAAAGACCCATTTTTAAACTAATGAACTAAACTCACATGTTTAAAATTTGGAGACTAGAAAGATAATTTTATTCTTAAAAGTAATTGTAATTAAGATTGTTATAGAAAAAGAAAAATTAGAAAACAAACCACCAATCCGTGTCATTCCCTATCCTTAACTAGAGATGTCCACGGGGTGGGACGAGGACGGAGAAGCCCTCTCCGTCCCCGCTCCCGTCCCTCTATTCCATTTCCTGTCTCCGCAAATTTTTCTGTGAAAAATTTTTCCACCATCAATTTTTATTCTAACAAATTTTTTTATTTAATTGAATTTCCCTATCATTTTTTTTTAACATTTTTTTAATTTCAATTAGATATATGTTTTTAACGATTCCTTAAACATATTTAATTCAACTTTCATTTAAATAAAATATTATCAATTTTGGTATTAAAAGCAATAATACACATTCAATTTAAAAATATATAATTATAATGCTAAATTCTCATAGTTTTTATAAATTAAAATTCAACAATTATAACATCTTATCTAAATATTAGGACATATAAGGTATTAAAGTTTTAAACTTAAATAATTAAAACATTTATTGTTATCCTAACAAAGTCTACAATATTAATATATATATATATAATAACTTTATAATTTATATATAAAAGTCGGGACGAGGGCGGAAACACGGAGCTGGGTCGGGATCGGGAATATATTCCCCGTCAAATATTTCGCACTCCCTCCTCCATCTCTCGTGTATTCAAGGATTTCCCACCTCATTCGAGACGGATGCGAGATCCCGATTCATGGATTTTTTTGAACATGTCTATATTCTTTGATAATCTTGTCTGTTTTCACTGTATCTTGTGCTGTCCAATTCCCTTTGCCGGATTATCCTGTCTGTTTTCACTGTATCTTGTGCTGTCTAATTTCCTTTGCCGTCCCTTATTTTGTTCTTATTTTCCAATGCATTCAATTTTTTTTTATATAAATAAATACCTCTATCTATTAAATCTCTTCTTTTATTAATTAATTAAAAAAAGAAAGAAAAAAAATATATCATTCTCTCCAATGGAGAAACTGTTTGTTCTTCGTCTCTGTCTTGTTCTGATTCTTTCTTCTTATTCTCTGTTTCAATTTGGAACTTCCACTACTCAGAAATCTCAAGATGGAAGTGAAGAATGGGGTTACGTTCAAGTCAGACCAAGTAAGCCAAAACTCCTTCTTTTCTTTTCATTTCTTTTTTTTTTTTTTTTTGTCATTTTAATTTAATTAAATAGTTTTTAATTTATAATATATGTTATTGTGAATTGTGATTGTGTGTTGTTCAGAAGCCCATATGTTTTGGTGGCTTTACAAAAGCCCCTTCAGAGTGGAGGATGGTTCTAAGCCATGGCCGACCATTCTTTGGTTACAGGGCGGGCCGGTGAGCCGTCTTTTCCAATTATTTATTTATTATTATATATTTTCATTTTATTATGGAAAAGAAACAAAATTTATGGCGTGGATCGACAACTTTCCATTTGAATGAATTGTATTTTCTTTTGAGCTCGACTAAGATGCATGAGATATTTTACATTTTGGTTGAAGTTGTGATCACTTAACTCCATCTTCAAATTATGATTTCAATTGTACTTTAAAAATTTAAGAAAAATTACGAGATTTTCTTTCCTTTTCTTTATCTCTTGAAATTTGTGAATTTTATCCTTACTTTTGTGTGTTGATCAAGCTTAATTTTTATAACGTTTTGATTTTTGAAAAACAAACTTATAAAAATTACTGCTTCCTCAAATGAGTTTCTTTATTTTAATGTTTAATTTTTAGAGATATTTTCAAAATCTAAGCCTGTTTTGAAAACTATAAAATTTTGTTTCAAGAACTTTTTTTTCCAAAAAAAAAAAAAAAAGGAGAAAAGACTATTGTAATATTAAGAAAGATTAAGAATTGAAATATTAAGAAAGATGAAAACTATTGTACAAATAAATGATAAAATGTGAGCCCAATTTTTAAAATTCCAAAAAAAAGAGATATGTGTACTTTTTTTTCAATAGGTAATATTATTATACAACAACAAGAGAGATCCTACAGCCTAAGATCAAGGCATTATAGCAAATAAACCATCTACATAAACAGCGCGCAGATGAAATAAACATAACCATAATAAAAAGACAACCCAAAAGGAAAAACAAACAAACCAACCAGAAGAAAAAAAATTCCTACAAGCTGGAGAACACACAAAAACCAAAGTATCCAAGAGAAAACTAAAGACAACGAAAACAAAGAAGCTAGAGAAAGTCATGAAGATCAATCCGCCAAGAAGTAGCACGCGCACAAATCATAGAGACAATAAGCTGAAACAAAATATACGTCATTCTCGGATGCCCTCTATGCAACTGACGATTCCACTCCTGCCAAATAAAGTAAATTGACACACACCAAAAGACTCAAAATAACTTGCTTCGCACACCCTTACCAGACCCCACCCAACACACCTAACACAACTCCACATCCCACCCAGCAGCCCGATGAGACAAACCCAATAGACGCACTACACCCTCCCAAACACACAGTCAAAAAACAAATAATTTTGAGACTCTATCCCACCCACACAAAGCAGACAGGTAACATCTACCGACTGATTCCACCTTCTCAACTAATCCCAAGTACCTGATCGGTAAAAAGAAAGATAAAATCTCAAATTTCGGATTTTTGCGTGAAATCCCTGCTATTTTTTATTCAACCGCTACAAGATCAACAATTCCATGAGCTTGGGCTTCTGTTGCTGACATAAAAACATCCCTTTCCATGTCTTTGGATACCACCCATAAGGGTTTGCCTGTTCTTTGTACATAAACCCTCCTTCACTGCTAGCCAGACACAAAAAGAATGCCTCGAGATATTATCCCAGACCAAACCAGACGAGCCCAAGACACCCTAGGACACCTAGGATGCAAACTCTCCCACACAATAGCAACAAAGAAAATACCATTACCACTTGGAACCCAAACCCAACTATCCTCCACGTTCATCTTCGGCACCATACCCTAAAACAAACCCCACAATTCAAGAAGTTCCCACGAAACCAAAGGCCAATGCCAATAACCATCAATAGATAAGAAGTCTGACGGTCTAGCTTCACAATGACTGTCAGCATAAAAAATCACATGCTCCCCATAATTCTCCAAGATAGACCTCACAAGCAGCCACAGATCCCACCAAACAAAACATCTCCTCCCATTACCACTCTGCAACCTGACCAACAACTTAAGCTTATCCCGACAGTGTAAAATTGCCTTCAAACACTATGACTGTCCCACCTCAGCACAAACCGTCCATAACGACTGTCCTCTAAGCATATACTCCTCCATCCAAGCAATCCACAAGGGAGATGTGTACTTCATTATTTAATTTTTAGAGATATTTTCAAAATCTTAGACGTGTTCTAAGAATAAAAAAAAACGTTTTAAGAACTTGTTTTCTTAAAAAAAAAAAAAAAAAAAAACTTTCGATCATGAATTCATACTTCCTACGTTGGAAATGAAAATGTTGTAGAAGAAATCATAAAACAAACATAATTTTTAAAAATTCAAAAAGTTATCGAACATAACCTAAGTTTTGAAAGATGTTTATTTTTTTAAAAAAAAAAAAAATATTATCAAACATAATTTAAGTTTTGAAAGATGTTTATTTTTTTATTTTTTTAAAAAAATATTAAATTAATACCTAAGATAGGAATCAAACATTGAAGATGATATATAGTATAAACTTTATACTCATTTTAACAAAAGATGTTTACTTCGTAAAAATTGAAAATAGAGTAAAAGATGTCAACACATTTTTAATTTTGAAACGATGATTAATATAGTTAGCAAAATTTTTATATATTTGAAAATTATTATTTTTCTCTTAATAAATGATTGGAATATTGAAAAATAGGGTGGCTCGGGAACTGGGTTTGGGAACTTCCTAGAAATAGGGCCACTGGACTCGAAGTTAAAGCCAAGAAACTCAACATGGTTGCGAAAAGCAGACCTCTTATTTGTGGTGAACTTCCCTCTCCTTTTAATTTAATCAATCAATCAATCAATTATTGCTTTAATATTTTTGTTTTTATTATTTAGTTTAATTATTGAGATGGTATTATGATTACATTAAAAAAAAACAAAAATAGGACAATCCGGTTGGGACCGGATATAGCTATGTGGAGAGTTCGGGACAATTTGTGAAAGGCGATTGGGACGCCGCGACCGACATGACGACTTTGCTGGCTGAGGTTTCGAACGACAGTGTCGGCCTACAGAATACTCCTTTGTACATCTTTGCAGAGTCCTATGGTGGCAAATTTGCTGTCACTCTCGCTTTGTCCCTCCTTCGCGCCATCCGAGCTGGCCGTTTGAAACTTAATCTTGGAGGTACTTTTTATTTACTTTCACTTTATTTTTATGTTTTTATTTACTATTCGTAATCATATGATTTTTAATTTTTGTTTTTAAAAATTAATTTTTTTTTTTTTACGTTTTGTTTTTGTTTAATTTTGAAAAACCAAAAACCAAAAATAAAATGATTATCAAATTAGATAAAAAAGTAGTTTTAATAAACTTGTTTTTATTATTTAAATTTGGCCAAGAATTCAACGTTTTACATCATAAATATAAAAATTGTTGTAAGAATCTGAGAAGAGATAAGTACAATTGTCAAAAACTAAAAACCAAACATTAACCATTTTGTTTTATATTTTTTATTTTTGAAAATTAAGTCTATTTTCTTTCCATCTTTTTTATAATGATTTGCATCTTTCTTCATTATAATTGTTGATTTCTTAACCAAATTTAAAAAACAAAATAAGTTTTTAAAAGCTACTTTTTTTAGGTTTCAAAATTTGGTTTGATTTTTTAAATCATTGGTAAAAAATAAATAACAAAAAATGAAAATAGTGTTTATATGCTTAATTTAAAAAAAATAAAAACAAAAAGATTACCAAACAAGACCTAAAAGCCTTGTTCTATAATTATTTGGTTTTAAAAAATTAAGCTTATTTTCATATTGATTTATTGTGTTTTCATCTTTCTTGATCAAAAGAATAGTTCATTTATAAAAAAAAATATAAAGTTCTAAAAAATTATTTTGTTAAAGTTTTCAAAATTTAACTTGTTTTTGAAAAATAGGTGGAAAATAGATTAAAAAAAATTAAAGATGGAATATGAATATTAAAAAAAATAATTAAATGACAATGACATTAAGATGCTTACCATAAGGGCCTAAAATGTTAGAACACTTTTTTTTATTAAAGAAATCATATATGTTTTTTTATTAAAGAAATCATATATGTTTTTTTATTAAAGAAATCATATATGTTATCTCTATGATTGTTAAATTTAGAAAGAGAACAAAAAGGTAGTTTGTATAATGGAGAATGCAAGCATGTGGTTTTATTCTTTTGATAGAATTGGATATATTTTTTTTTATTTTTGATATTATATTGTTATGCTTAGTAGGTGTGAAATATCCCTTTTGTATTTTACCTCATACATAACTGACAAAAAGGGAAAAAAATAATCAAATACAAACTCATCAAAATGACTAATAATATCTGGGCCCATTTGAGTTATGTCTGTGATGGGTGAGTTGAGAACCCTATTTCTTTTTTTATTAAGATAAATTTATTTTATTTTATTTTTAGCTTTAATTCATCTAATTTCTATGTTTCAAACGGTTATAATTTTATCTATGAATTTTGAGTTTCATTTTCATGTGATTCTTAGGTTTCAATATTTTATAATTTTTTATAACTTTTTTTTTTTTTTTTGCTCATATTCACAATTGACCTTTGATATTAACTTTTAATTAATTAATTTAAAATATTAAGTAATGATGAAAAAACAATGAAAACTAATTTAATCAATTAATTAGTTATGTTAAATTAATAGTAGAAATTAATACTAATAAGTAATAACAAAAATTTAGTGAAAAATCAAGGATAACATTATAAATTCTGAAATCTAGAAAAGTGAAGGGAGAAAAAACAATTTAAAATTTACAAAATAAAAATATATTCCTCTTATATTTGAGATGAAACATGGAAATTTGAGTTTAAACCTAAATAAATCTTTAACTAAAATTGAGGAAATAAAATTAATCATTTAGAACGCTTTCACGATAATGATTCCGCTTTTAATTTTGTATTTCTAAAATTCAGAATAATTTCAATAGATAACAATTTTAGATTAATAATTAAGTGTATAATAATATTTTAAAAAATTTACAAATATAACAAAATTTATTAATAATAGACTTTATCGTTAATATACTTCTATCAACATCATAGTGTATCATTATTAAACTCTAAGAACTAAATCTAAATTTTATTATATCCGTAAAAATTCTACTATAACTACAAATAAATTTATGTCTTTCCTTCAACTTTGGTATGTTCTCATAATTTAAATATGTTTAGTTACTTATAGCATGGAATTTTGTTTTGCAGGGGTGGCCTTAGGAGACTCTTGGATATCCCCAGAAGATTTCACCGTTCGTTTCCCCACTCTCTCAATCTTGACCGTCCATTTTTTAATCAATTTCTCCATGGATAATATAAATAAATGTAATAATTTTTATGTAAAAATACTACAGTCTTCTTGGGCCCCTCTTCTCAGAGACCTCTCACGGATCGGCAGCGTGGCACAACAGCAATCAAATAGGTCAATCTTTTTCACTTTTTTTTTAGAATCTTTATTTATTTCAATAATACGAAAAAAAAATGAATAATATTCATTAAAAAGAAAAATGGTTAGACCCTCTCACATAACCATTTTGATTTTTATGTTTTTTTTAAAAAAATTAAACCTATTTTCATCTTTAGTTAAAATATTTTTTTTCTTATATTTTGAAATAATTTGTTCAATTTTAGTATTGTACTTTCAATTATTCTATCTTAGACCTTATACTTTGAACAAATCTTAAAGTTAGCTTCTAAATTTTGAAAACATTGGTAAAAATAAGATAACAAAATAAGAAATTTAGAGGTAAAAATGATGTTTATATATATTTATGGATAATTGCAATGTATAGCATTTATAGGAATAATAACCAAGTGAATCACAGTATTTTTTTAAAAAATTGCAAATATAGCAAAGTCTATCGTGATAGACTTCTATTGCTGATAGATTCTTACTAACTATATGGTTTATCGCTATTAGACTCCTACCAGGCTACCAACGATATGGTCTAACATTAATATACTATCTAAATTTTGTCATGTTTGTAATTTTTTTTTATACATTATATTATATTTACTAATACTTTAGATTCGATTGCTATATTTACAACTGTCCAAATCCAAAAGATAAATATTACCAACATCACGTTAATTTATCTAACAAAAGACATTTTTGAAAAACAGTTTAGCATTGAAGATAAGTGAGGAAATTAAAAAGGGGAGGTACGAAAATGCAACACTTTCTTGGAGTAATCTTGAGGATTTTATTTTCGCTAAAAGCAACGGCGTGGTATGTTTTTCTTTTCCCATGAATTACAAAACTCATTTTATTCATGATTTTTTTTCTCTCTAAAGGAATTCTAGATTAATATTGTGTTATTATAAGTTTACTTATTAGTTTGTTTTTTTTTTTTCAAAAAAAAAATAATATATGGAATAGAGGAATCTAACTTCTTACTCTGAGATCATCGTATTTATTTGGTGTTAATTAAATTATTTTGATATCAACTTTCAAATTCATGTTTACTAAATCTTCTAAAAATTGTGTATTGGTAAACTTTAAAAGAATCTATAAAACACGTGATTTTGAATTAGGTACACATTTTTTAAAATAACAGATATATTATACATAAAGTTGGTTTTTTTTATGTATATATAATAAAACTCTATTATTTACCCTTTTATGTGTAATAAGTTTGTGAGGTTTTTATTAAGAAAATACTAAATGTGTTAAGTATGACTCATTTGACACAACTCAAACTTCATGGTTATAATTAGATTACATGAATTGATAATTTAAGACTTTTGTAAATTGATAATGTTATGCCTATTTTAATAACAATTTGATTTTGAGTTTTTAATTTTTTGAAAAGATTTTTTTTTTAAAATGAATCAACTTATTTATAAATATAAAAAAAAATGTTACTATCTATTAGTGATAAACTACGATAGATTGTGATAATATGATAGATGTCTATCACAATTTATCATCTACTAATAAATGTCTATCGCAGTCTATTATTGATAGACAATGTATTTTGTTATACTTAAAATATTTTCAATAATTTTACCATTTAAAACAATTACCCTTTTGAAAATTAAGTTTATAAACACTACTTTTGCGACTAATAAATTTATTTGTTTTGTTATCTAACTTTTCTACTCTGTATTTTAAAATCTCAATCATGTAATTAGGTTTTGAAAACTTAAAAAAAAAAATCAAACACAGATTTTCGTAAGATAATTTAGAAAAAAAAAAGAGTATAAGTTCCAAAAAGTATAAAACTAAACAAAATTTGTACCAAATAATAACAAATTCTTTTACGACATGTCTATATTATTATTTTGATTTGGTTTGTGATATTGAATACATGAACTTTAATTAATTAAGGCATTTATTTTGGCAGGATTTCTATAATTTCATGTTGGATCAGGATATGGATCCAGTAATCTCAACAAGTGAAGAATCAAATAGCTTTAATACAGTAAAAGTAAAAGTAAAAAGTTATTCTGCATATCTCAGTCACAAAATTTACAAGCCAGGAGGTGAAGGAGACTTGGAAGCTTTGATGAATGGCCCAATTAAGCAGAAACTCAAAATTATCCCACCAAATGTCAAGTACGTAATTATATATCACGTTAATGTTAGAATAAATTACAAAAATCACCACTGAAATATATTGATAGTCGTAATTATACCTTCAAACTTTCAATTATAAAAATCGAACTTTAAATTTATATAAATATTAAAATTAGACTCTCACACTTACATGATTGTATAAGTTTCAAGGCTCAATTTTCATCTTTTATAAGTCCAATTCTTACAATTAATCTAGTTTGGGGGTCCGGCGTTTAAAGACCTAATTTTATGGTTGAAAATTTGAGGGTGTTATTATAATTACCATCTTACTTTAGAGGCAGCTTTTTACCATTTGATCTTAATTTTATTATCATAGCTCACTTTAAATGATGTCACTATTTTTTTTCTCTTACTATTTTTTTTTTTTTTTTTTTTGAAAAAAAAGGTTACTAAAACAATTTTAACATGTTAAAAATGTTTCAAATTGAGATATTTATATTTTAACATTTTGTTCTAAAAAATTATACTACTTGTGTTAGTAAATTTTAGAATTGGTATGCAAAAATGAATAGACTTCTTAAGAGAAGAAAAATTGAAAATCTTGCCATAATCATGGAAATTTAGTACAGAAATTATGTGATCTAATATAGAGATATTCATGGGCGGGTGAGACGTCTTCGTCCTGCCGTGACTTACTCCATATTTCAATTCTTAACCTTGCGATTTTTTCAAGTCTATTACTGTGTAAATTTTCTGTTTGGTTGTTTTATTTATTTATTTTTAACGAAATTTTTATTTATTCTTACCCAAATAAAATTTTTAAAATTTTATGTATTGGAAATAGGTAATTTCAAACATAAATCCATTTAAAGACAATATTATAAAATTTTATAACGAAAATAATAATATTTTATGTGTAAAGATATAATAAAATGTGTATATGAAGATATAATAACATGTGTCTCGGTAATGAGTGTATGATTGAAAAATGTAAATTCAAAAAAAGTTTGTTTTCAAATATAATAAAATGAATCAAAATATTTTCATGATATAACAAACTGCCATAGACTATCGCAGATAGATTATAATATTCTACCATATTTATAAATATTTTCAGTAATTTTATCATTTAAAATAATTTTTTTAAAAAAAATAACTAAAATTTGAGACTAAATCATAAATTTTGTATGCATAGATGGGGAAGTCAATCGGACACTGTATTCCTACTTTTTGAATCAGACTTTATGAAACCAAGGATTAAGGAGGTATATCTATTAACCAAACTAATTTCAATATTATTATTTGTTGAGTATTAAATTATTGCTTAGTATTTTTATTTCAATATAATTTTTTTTTTATTTCTTTTTATTCTTTCTTTCTTTCTCTCTGTTTGAGCAGGTTGATGAATTGCTCGTTCAAGGTGTCAATGTCACTGTATATAACGGTCAGGTTAGTATTTTCTTTTTCAAATTAATGATTTCACACGAAAACGGTCTTTTTTTTCTTTTAACCATACCATCAAGTTGGAGAACCAAACTTTTTCATTTCGAGGTTAATCATTGAGGTCCTATTAAATAATTATTTTATTTTTTATTTTTTATTTTTAGAAATTTAATATATTTTATCTCAATTTCTTACAATGATTTGCATATTTCTTAAGTATAATGGTTGAATTCTTAGCTAATTTCTAAAAACAAAAGCAAGTTTTTTAAAGCTACTTTTTTCTAGTTTTTAAAATTTGAGTTGGTTTTTAAACTATTGATAAAAGTAGATAATAAAGGAAGAAATTTGGAGATATAAATAGTGTCTATAGGCTTAATTTTAAAAAAAAAATGATTACCAAAAGAAACTAAACACTATATCAGTTGAGTTATATTCATTTTGACAATAACAACTTATTTAATACGTTATGTATATATTTACATGATTTTTTTATTAATAATATTTTGTAACAATAAATAGTCTATGAGTTTAGGCTAATTTCTTGTTAAATGAGATTTAATGGCAATAATGATAATTTCAATTGTTTTTTTTAGGCTGATCTTATTTGTTCAACCAAGGGAACAGAAGCATGGATCAATAAACTCAAGTAATTTTTCTTTTTAAGTGATTTCTATCTCTAAAGTCTTAATGATTTATGGTTATGTAATCAATCAGTGAAATGTTATATTAGAGTTCTTAATAGGACAATGATTAGATGTAATTTAATTGACATACGTGACAATTTTTAATTGAACTATTGATGGGTTGTACAAAGAAAGGTGCAGCTCAAACCAATGAAAAAAAAAATATTTTTCTTCCTAATATTTATTAAACTATTTTTTTTATTTTTTATTTTTCATTCGAGGTGGAAAGGACTAAAGTCATTCATAAACACACAGAGAATTCCTCTATTTTGTGGGAATGAGAAAGGCACCAAAGGCTTCTTTAGGTCATATAAAAACTTGAATTTCTATTGGATCCTCGGAGCAGGCCATTTTGTAAGTTATATGCACACACATATTCTTTTTATCTCTCAACTTTTGTTCTATTTTTCTAATTCAGGTATCGTTCGATAATTATTTTGTTTTTAAAATATTAAATCTATAAACATTATTTTTATCTCTAAATTTCTTCATTTGTTATCTACTTTTTATCAATGATTTAAAAAAGTTTTGAGAACTAAAAAAAAGTAACTTTCAAAAAATTAATTATTTAACTAATATTACTTATTTATGATTATGAATAATGTAGGTTCCAGTTGATCAGCCGTGTGTGGCATTAGATATGGTGGGAAAAATCACACAGTCACCCGCTTCTTGATGTAGCTATTTTTGACCACGAAAACACACAAAAAAAAAAAAAAAAAAAAAAAAAAAAAAAAAAGAAAGAAAGAAGAAGAACACATATTTTCTATTTAGAATATAATGAAACACATATCATTTAATTATAATTGATAAGAAGAAAAAAAAACACTTGAGATGTATTAATTGATTGAACTTCTTTTTTAAGTGTATTTGCTCTGAATAATGGAAATCTCTCATGTATTGAAACTGTTGTTGTGTGATGTAAATGATTGGTAAAAATAGCCTATACTCTTCTAATCCAGTTTTTATATTTCTTTTTTCCAATAGTCAACAGAATTGAGTTAATAGGTTAGAGTTATGAAATTTATGTTTTAGATTTAGAGTTGTAAGATAAAGTTGATCAATAAATATGCAAAATATAGAAAAAGAGGAAGATGAAGTTATAAATATGTAAACTTCAATCGTATTTACTACGAAAGTTGAGTTGTTTAAGTCAAATACCCCATAACTTCTTAATAACCATGAGATTGACTAGTCTTATCAAATGAGATTTTAGGATGAAAATATAAATAAGAAAACGACACACACAACAGACATACACACATTTATTAAAATATACATTTCTATTTATATATTCAAGAATAAAATCGATCTAAAGTCAATTAGTCTATGCATTTATAAACTAAAAAAGTATGATGTATTTTGATAGTACAAAACTCTGTTTAATAATAATGTTTGTTATATACATGGCTTACATAAGTGTTCAACACATGTATCCACATCGTGTTGGATTATCTAGACATGAACATGTTAATTATCCTAACCAAGTAGATGTCCTCCTTAGATGTATGTCCTTTTATGTTATAATTTTGAAATTATGTTTATATATATAAGGAGCTGTTTGGGGCACTGAGACTCATAGGATGTGCAGTGTTGTTATGTCTATGTTTGGGATGTGCATAATTGTTATGTCTGAGTTCATGTCTATGTTTTGGTGTGTAGAATTCATATGTCAGTGTTATATGGTTAAGTTTTTATACTCTGTAATAATTTGCCTGTATGAACACTATTTTTTAAAAAAATTATATTCCAATTATTATATCCATCATTTTTGGAATAAACATTGATTGCATTTTTTTTCCAATCTCAAGATATGGTATACAATTCAATTTCATATTATTCATTCCAAACTTCTCATCACCGAAAGCCAAATGGTTTTACAAAATAGTGTTAATTTAGATCGGACATAAAATTCATTCCACTGATAAAAAAAAAAATTAGATTGGATATGAAATTCATTAAATTCATTCCCCTCAAAAGATTTTACATAATTTGATGGCCTTATACATGACCATTTTATAACTTGTTCAGAAAAATTTGCATCCATATCTAAGGGCTGTATGCCACATGCCATTTGTGTATGTCACAAAAAATCAACAAATATATGATACCTATGTAATAAGAGACTAAGGGAAGTTACAAAAAATAATAACAAACCAACTTGCAAACATCGAGAACGTAATTAGTTAGTCTTGCCCAACAAACACATGCAATACCTTTTCCTTAGTTGTGGCTGAATAGCTAGAAAACCGTTTGTTCACTGAATATCATTCACCAACAGATTTATGAGGGTTAACTAATCGTCCTCCTCTAAACCTCAACTTGGTAGATTTGTTCAATGACCTCCTAACGCTTCTTAAGCTCCAATTCATATTTCTCTTTCTGCCATTGTACAAGTTTCTCCATTTCACTTTCTTGCACGTCCATTGATGTGTGTACAATGTCAAGCATTTCAGACTGGAAGGGAGTCCTTTTGCGTTTCCTTCCTCTCGTATCGCTATATGATCCAGTATGCCTACTGATGGGCGTATCTGGAAAAACCTCATCCATCCCATCAACGGTTGGTATGTTCATGTCAGGTATACTTTTTTGTTGCTCATTAACCTGTGATCCCAATCGAATATCCTCCAAATATTCATCTGTAGCAAATCTTGATCGTACGGGGTGTCACTACCTTCACCAGTGGCCCTATCTTTACCAAATACGATTGAAAGCTCATCATAGTGGGGGAATGGTTTATGTCTCAAACCTTTCGCGTTGGGATGAGACTACAAACAGAAACTTATATTATGTTAGAACATAATATTATATTAGAAAGAGTTCACCATTGTAAGATAATAATACTATAATGTGTTCTCTTATCCGAACCCATATATCGAAAACCTCTTTCTCTACTTCCATATATTTGAACTTGTCGTTCCAACCAAATCCACTGCATGCATTGCTCAGCATCTCAGCAATTGCACAATATTATTGCTTTAAAAATCTAACCTTGCACTCTATTGTCAACAACCCGATGGAACAGCTAGGAATTTTTTTCGCAAGTAGACATTATAGCTGTTGTAAATAGCCAAACTTGAATGTTCCATTATCAGCTTGCCAACCTATTTCTACCAAGTGCAATAGTGACTCCACTAATCATGCATTTTCAACCTTTGTCCAAATGTGTTTTGTCATTTTCTCACGTCCTATCATTTAGTTACATACATATGTATAACTTAATAAAATAAATTGGGCATAGTTAGATAATTAAATTTTGAGTACGAATAACGTAGAACGTGTTTCATCATTCAAATGAACCAATTAACACAACATAAATTAAGATAATTCAATACGGTAGATTGTTTGATCCGAAAGATAACACAATCTAAAAATAAGAGGAAGTTATTCATAGTAAAGCTAATTGAACAAGAAACTTTGTGCTCATGATTCTTGTTCCCATTCATCGAACATTTGCATCGCTAGCTCATCCTTGAAACTGGTCCATTCATCGGATATTTCAATAAATTGTATATTTTCATCGCCGAGCTCGTTAGATGTAGAATCTTCACCATCCGTTGTTCCGGACATTGTAGTCTGGCCCATCTCCCTCGTTATCAGGTAGTGCAGCAAGCAACATGTCGTTATTATTATACATTGGATCTTAATTGGGTAGTAGGACTTCCCACGTAGTATCGCCTAACGACCTTTGAATATGCCAAATGCTCTTTCTATGCAGTTTCTAGCGGATGAATGTTTCATGTTGAAAAATTTTTGTGGATTAGTCAATGCATTTCCAGCACTACGCCATTCTGAAATATGGTACCGCTCTCCCCTATATGGTGCCAAGAATCCATCGACATTGGAATATCCAGCATCATATAGGTAATAATAACCTAGGCATGGTATATAGAAAATTAGTTGGCAAACTATTTGCTCTTGAATCCAGATAATGGAATCACAAAAGTCTATACTCTTAGGAACCTTCAACCCGTATGGTCGAGAAATTGCATCCCTAAGCACTCTAGAATCAACTGAAGACCCTTCTCACTCTGGTAGCACAAATATGAACTCACCAGTTGGTGAATAGACGACAAGCACATTCGTGGCTATCTCACTTTTCCAAACGATAGCGGGGACGATCAATTGCACTTACATTGACCTTGATGTATGTGCCATCCAATGCACCCAGACATTTCTGTATAAGATCACACATTGACAAAAGGATAAACATTTCCTAGTTTCCTAAAAATCTAGAACCTAATATTTAATTGGGAGTGGAAATCCAATTGTTGTAATACCTCAAACCATTTCCACCTACTGTCAGTGTAGTCGCTCGTGATAGGCTCCGATTTTTTCAGCAATAACTCATGAAGTCTTAGTACTGCGGTCAGAACGGACCTAAAATGCCTCGAACAGTTTCACCAGACCATATGAATTGTCATCCAACTACTCGGTTCTTAACACCGTTCGCCAAAATGTGGAGAAAAATTGCCACCATCTCTCGGATGTCAACCTATTGAGTAGGTGCCAGACGATCGATAGTCCTAAGCATGTTACAGAGGATGACGAAAGTCTGTCTATCCATTCACGTGCTCTCACGACAGCAAGCGTCATTCTCATAAATAACCTGAAAGAAGTTTGGTTGTCTAATTCGACGTCAAATGTGAGAGGATTGATTCTCTATTCTACGATGGTCATTTAGTAATAGGGCCAACGTTAGGAATAGTTGTTGTTGGGACGTGGTAATGATTGAAAGAAGAGTAAAGACTTCTTCATTTGTTGTTGTTGAGACGTGGTAATGATTGAAAGAAGAGTAAAGACTTCTTCATTTTCCATATTTTGGGATAGAAACCTAAATCCCTACGATCCAAAAGAAAAGTTAGTTTTATCAGGGATAGGTCTGAATTGAAATATATTACTATAACTTCATGAGTTATTTGATAGTTTAACTAGTAGATTGGTAAATTAATTATCTCATTCTTAAATCCATATAAAAAAAGGTAAGAATTTACATTTGAACTATATTAAAAATCTGTAAGTTACCTTTTTATTATTCTTTTCATAAGTTGGTCAAAAGTCTGTATTAGTTTCAAAATTTTACTGGGAAGTAAACGTTTCAAAGACTATTTTTAATTCAATAATTTACATGGTGCAACTAAAATGAATAGTTACTTAATTAAAGACATGATTATATTAATTAAACCTTTCAAAGTTATATTAATTACTACAAATGAATAAATTAATTAAAGACATCATTATATGAATAGTTAATTAATTAATGACATGATTATATTACAGAGGATAGTTTAAAAAATGTTTCAAAAATTTTTAATTAAACATGATTATATTAATTAATAAAATTGAATAAATCAATGAATAAAATAATTAGAATAGTGATAATTGACCATAATTTTTATATTGATAATTTATACTAAAATAATTAAAAATGATTAAATAATATAAAAATCATATTAAAGAGTATAAACAATTACTATATCAAAGATATGATTCAATTTAGATTAATAATAGTAATAATTAATGTGATTTTAACAATTGGATAACTTCCATTAAAAACGAAAAGCCATATCGTTAATTTGAATTTATAAATCAAATTATCCAAGGTCAATTTGAGTATTATAATTACGGGCAGAATTGAAAACATCTAAAATTTTAAATTAATAAACAGTCTATTACACCAAAATTGATAACACAAAAAATGTCAAACAGTGAAAAATTAATAAACAGTTAATAACATCAAAAAATGTCAAATAATCGTGTACATAACGAGACACACCAACCTCAATAAGGCACATAAAAAAAATACAACTAAAATCTCAATGAGGCACAAAAAAAAAAATGGAATATAGGAGAAAAAAAAAAAAAAAGAAGCAACACACTAACTGCAAACTAATCGAATGTTTCGTATTAGTTTGGGCTGCATAATAAAACAAAAAACTGAAGTTAAAAAAAAATCTACAAATACTTCAAATGTAGGAAGAGAACTAGTTAGAATGGAGAGGTACCTGTATAACTTTTATGAAGTAGTATTTGGATGGAGAGTCCATGGATTGTCGAATCAAAACACAATGAGACACCCTACCACCCACCAAAAAATCAAAATTTAGGAAGTTAATAATATGAAAATAATCAAACCAAAGAATAGAAAGTAGAAAAGGAGAAACTAAATCAAACAACTTACCAGATTGACTTAACACCCTCACAATTTTTTAGTAATACTGTAATTTTCAGTAACTTTATTATTTTGAATTTTAGTAATTGTTATTAGTTGGAGGACATTTTTGGAATTTTGGACTTTAAGTGTAAATACGGAAATGCGGGAATTTAATGGTTGGCGTGAAATTATTCAATTCGAAATTCAATTTGAAAATTAATGTCAGGAATTAATTTTCTTTTAAAACAGAAATGAATTTAATAGTATAAAGTGGAATAGGGAAAGAAATTAAATATAATTATACTCATTTCCTTTTTTAGTTTTTTTTTATGATTATTATTTTTATAAAACAAAATCTTTTTCTTCTTCTTCCTCACGCCTCCCTACCCAAAATCCCCTCCCCCGTTTTTTTCCTCTCCACGCGAAACTCTCCAGCCGGCACCACGCGCGTCCGACCAAGCCGCCACCAGTCGCTGGTCGTTCATTCATGGGTCGCCATTCGCGCAAGTCGGTTTGATCGTCAGCAAGCAGCGATCGTCCAGCGCCGCTCGCCCCTCCGCACGCCGATCTCGCCCAGCTGGTCAGAGTCGCGTCCGTGCCGCCGCCGCCTCCAGCAAGCAGCCGATCTTCTCCACCGTCCATCGCCACGCTGCCTATCACCTGTTGTGTGGGTCTTCGTCGAACTCGTAGATTTGGGTAAGATCTATTTTTCTATTGGTTCGGGTTTCTTGAAGGATTTTTTTGGATGCCCATTAAGTTGGAATGAAAGTTAAATTAGTCGCATTATTTTGATTTTAGATTTGAGCTTGGAAAATTACAGAAGTGGTTGTCCAATGGATTCAAGATTGTTCGGCAAAGTTTTGGTAAGAGTTGTGGTCTTTGTTGTTCGGTTTGTGGGCACGTATTGATTACTTAATTAAATGTTGACTTAACCATTGTATCTTTAAGGTTGCAAGTCGTCCTCCATTGGGTTTTAAAATCTGTTAGGAGGAGATTTTGGAGGCGAAATCTTGGGAGTGGTTATTGATCAAGTTTCTTTGGGTAAGCTTTTGGGTATTTTAGATTTGGGTATGAGGTTTCGCAGTTATTGTTGGATTGAAATTTAATGGTTGTATTTGTATGATAGGGCCGTTACTTCAAACCGCTGTCATCATTTGGTTGTCTGATTTTATCTGCGGATTTTCGATTAAGGTAAGTAATCTTACTACTAGAACTACCCACGAGCTAGGCATTAGATGTATGCTAGTATGTTAAATGAAGGTTATGGCAGAATGACAACATGAAAGATTGATAGTATAATATGATTAAAGTATGTTCTGTTACGAGATCCGAATTATTTATTTATGCACATAGACACTTAAATGCTAGTATAAGATGGTATGTGCTTCCATGGTTGTATTTGATTTGATGATGTTGAGGTATACATGTATGTTGTAGAACCATGATGTTGAGGTGTATATGTGTATGTTGTAGAGCCATGATGTTGAGGTTTATATGTATGTCATAGATTCGTACAGTGATCATTATGATGTTGAGACTGTGCAAATGTTCTTACTGATTAGTTAGATGCCTATTAGATGTTGTGTTTCCTTCGGGATTCACCAGTTTGTGTTTCCTTCGGGATTCACCAGTCTGTGTCTCCTTCGGGATTCACCAGTCTGTGTCTCCTTCGGGATTCACCAGTCTGTGTCTCCTTCGGGATTCACCAGAGGTAGTGCATACTTAACTACAGTAGGATAGAACTCAGTTTCCTTCTTGTTTCATGTGCATATGTGTCCCATGAGGACTAGAGCAGTTATATGTTTCACTAAAGGTGGGTATCTAGAGGACATAGATGCCCAGCCTGACCCCAGTAGTGGGGTTACTTACTGAGTATTTTATACTCATTCTTTCTCATGTTGTTGTTTCAGGTAAGGGTAGAGATGCACCGACGATGGACAAGCGAAATTCGTGATCGAGCCACTAATACTAGTTTTTTACGCTTCCGCATCATGAGATTTAAAGTTCTTTTCATGTTTCTCTTAACTTTTAGTTTTGATGTTTAAAACTTATTTTTAAGAATTTTTTTCCAGACTTATTTATTGTCCTTTATGAGTTATGAGTACCCTACTATTGTTTTAGTATTTGAATTTAATGAAAGTCTTTTGAACCTACCTTATTTAATTAGCATTTATTTCGTCATAACTGAGTGTCATTTTGAGTTTCATGCATGCATGTATTTAGTAACAGCTTAATTTAAGTCCTAGGGGGTCGGGTCGTTACATTGACAAACTAAATCTTGGACAATGGAGGTTCTCAACAAATAGAGAAGAACCAATGTTGTTATATGAGAAGAGGGGTGGATGGAGACCGGTGGTTGTTGAACATTAATAACAACCACAACATATTTAAAAAAAAAATAGTGTGACCGATCTCAAAATTAAATACACATCATGTAAATGAACTCAAATCCAATTAATAAGTTTGTTAGTCATTAATGAAGTGGTTGAATGGGTAGTAGAAATATACAAGTAGAATAAAATCAGCAAACAATCAGCAAAGTCATTAATAAAATCAGCAAAGTCATTAATAAAGTTGGTGGCAGTTTAATAAATGAAGTAATTAAATAATGCATAATATTGAAAACGTGCAAAAAAAAAAAAAAAAAAAAACTAGGACTAACACAATTCAAGATTCAACGAGGCATTAGGATTAGAACAATAAGATACATAACAGAGAATTAGTAAGTAAATTAACATGGCTGAAAAATCAAATACACAGAACAACAGAGAATAAAGGCATGAAAATTTGAAGGGAAAGACAGAGAAGAAGACACAAAATTAAAAACGAAACAAATCACATAATAGAGAATACACAGAACAGAGGATTGAGGATCAAATACACAAAACATGTTTAGAACATGAAATACACATAACGTGTTTAGACAATGAAATACACAAAACATGAAATACACATAACATGTTTAGAAAATTAATCATGGCATGAAAATAAAATACACAAACAGTGGATCGAGGTATGAAATTGAAAATTTCAGGAGAAACAAAACAGAGACTCATCATTGGCCGATCTAGGTTTTAGAAAACGAACCTGAAGTGGACAATGTTCTCCCCCACCAAGCTGCAATTCCTTCAACCAGTTCCTGCCATGCATTCAACGATCGACGACCGAAGCAACACCGAGGACCAAAAACAAGCCATACAACGGGTTATGGGTGAATGGAGGGCCGTCAAAGCAGCAAGGACATGGTTGAGGCTGAGATTGAAGTGGTGAGGGGAAAAAAAGGAAAACACTAGATCTGTGAGAAAACAACAGATATGTGAAGAAAACAACAGATCTGTGACATACGAAAGCGGGTTGAGGACAAGATTGAGGAGAAAATTGAAGCAACTAGGGTTTCAGACGATGGTTGAGAGAGACGTGAGAGGGAAAGGGGAGAAGGAGATATGAGGGAAACAGATGAGGGAAATGGCAGATTTGAGATTGGAAGGATGAGTTCTGAGAGGGATTCACATGCGCAAAAGGGGAGACAAATAAATCTGTGACATACAAAAGCGGGAAGATGAAACGGTGACATATGAAAGCGGGTTGAGGACGAGATTAAGGAGGAGATTATAGTGGCTAGAGTTTTAGATGGTTGAGAGAGATGTGAGAGGGAAAGGGGAAAAGGAGATTTGAGGGAAACGAAGGAGGGATTCGCATGCGCAAAAGGAAGATGAACATACGTGTAAGTGAGGGAAAGGGAGACATCTGAGAAAGAGAAGAGGGAGAGACGTGTGAGGGAAAGGAGAGAGGGAGAGACGTGTGAGTGAGGGAAAGGGGGACATACGAAACACCCCTCCAAATTCCCATTACTATTTGCAAACCATTGGGCTGAATAGTTCAAATTGGTGATATATAAAAACGGATCCCCAAATATTGGGATGATATAGGATCTCAGTTTAAAACTCATATTGGACCCTTGAACACACCTTAAAATTGATGAGATTCTTCTTGACACCAACATATAAAAGTAAAAAGAGGATAAAAAACATCCTTCATTATTAAAAAAAAAAAAAAAAAAGAAAAAAAAAATACAAGATGTGTATAATAAATTTAAAACTAAATTGTGATGTGTAAACTTTTTATTATTAAGTTGAACAAAAGTCCACTAAAAAACCACTTTTAACACAACAATCAAACTACATATAGTATCTAAAACTGGCAGCCAACTCTCTGTTGGTATTTAACGAGAGAAATTATTTAAACATATTTTAAAAAACTGAAGGACTAAAAAGATTAATTCTAAGAGCTTAGGACATAAAATGCAATTTTGCCAAGAGAAAATTATGAAAACAGATGGGACTTTAAATACTAGATTTGTGCGCTAGGGCTTCTATTTCTAGGGGTGGATAACAAAACTGCTCAAACCAACCCGAATTGTAAAACCGAACCGAACCGAACCGATTTATAAGCAAAACTGAATTTTTCGATTCAATGCGGTTCGTTGGGCTGTTGAAACCGAATTTAAAATTCGGTTTGGTCCAAAGCTTGAAAATCGATTTCTAAACCAAACCGAACCGTTTAAATATAAATATATATAAAATTATAAATATAATATATATAATATTAATATTTATTTAATAATAAATAACCTAAATTTAAAACTAAAGCGAAAACCACCCAGTAGACCGCTGCACACACAAGTCACAATGCATTACGCAAGTTCTTCCTTTTCGTCTTCCTTTAGAACTTCTAGGGTATTTTTTTAGCCGCTGCCGCCGTTCTTCTTTCGTCGACCAGAGGAAACTTTCTCCGTTCTTCTTTCGTGAACCAGAGGACGCATGAAAGACTTTTGCCATTCTTCTTTCGTGAACCAAAGGAAAGACTTTCGCCGTTCTTTTTTCGTGAACCAGAGGACGTATGAAAGACCAGAAGACCACCGCTTCCATTTGTTTCGTGCTCAGGAAAGGAAAATAACCTTGCAGGCCGTAGCTCTAGTACATGTAAAAATTTTCTCCCTCATTTAACTCTAGTACCACATTAATATTTTTCATTTAAGAATTCTTAAATACATGTAAAAATTAGGTGTTAATGATTTTATAATGAAATTTTAGGTAAATAAAATTTGGTTCGTGTTTAGATCGCCACCCGCAAGCCGCAGCTCATTCGAGTCAGTCCTCATCCGATTGAATTATTGAAATTTTAGGTAAATAAAATAAAATTTTAAGTAACTAATGAAATTGTTAGGTAATCGTTATCTTATTTTTGCACAACTTTTGTTGTTGTTGTTGGTTGTTGTTGTTGTGTTTGAACAAATAAAATCCGATTGATGTTGTCTTGTTGTTGTTGGTTGTTGTTGTTGTATTTGAATTTTTAGTTTAAGTAAATGATTTTGTTTGATGGTAATAAGTTCTCTCTATTTTCTCCTTTATAGGTACCATCGGTCTATCACAATGAGCTTGAGCAAGAGCAACGATTCCAATGATGATGTTATTGTGATGCCACTACTACCACCACCACCACGAAAAAAACGAAAGTGAGGAGACAGTTTCAAAGCATATAAGTGGACGGAAGAGGAAAAATTCATCTATGGTATGGGATCACTTTTCTAAATGTTCTGAATATAGTGATGATGATCCGCATGCTAAATGTAACTATTGTGGTATGGTATATGCATGTCATTCTAGAAGAAATGGAAATTCAACTATGAGAATGCATATTGAACACTACTGTAAAAAAAATCCTTATCAGATTAAGAAGTCTAAGTTAGATGTAACACAAACTAAGTTGGTTTTTAAGAACAATGAGGGTATTGGAGATAATTCATAATCACATTCATCTCTTAGTTACAAGATGTTTACTATTGAGAGTGCTTGGAGACTACTTGCTGAGATGATTATTATAGATGAGTTACCATTTAAATTCGTGGAGAACCAAGGGTTTAAGAGGTTTGTGAATGGGATGCTAACATTAGTAGAACCAGAAGTTTGTTCTTCCTTCTCCAAAAACAATTGCTAGGGATATTTTGGGAATTTATGATAGCGCGAAAGAGATGTTGAAGAGCATTTTTGTGAAAGAAGGATATAGAGTGTCACTCACAACCGATACGTGGTCATCAATCCAAAATATGAACTATTTGGTTTTGATTGCACACTTTATTGATAAAGATTGGAAATTACATAAGAGAATTCTTAATTTCACCCAAATTGAGAATCATAGAGGGGAGACGATAGGAAAAGAGGTTGAGAAATGTCTAAAATAGTGGGGTATTGAAAAGGTTATGACATTGACAGTTGATAATGCTTCGTCAAATTATACTGCCATTGCTTATTTGAAGAAGCGTTTTACGCATGGGTTGGTGTTAGATGGTGAGTTCTTGCATGTTCGATGTTGTGCACATATATTGAACTTAATTGTATGCGATGACATATGAAGTAACTGTTAGGCTTTCAAGATCTTTGTATGTTACTTCAAATACAGTCTTCCATGAGATTAGTATTATTCAGAATTGCATCAGAAAATATTCAAGTGCAACTGGTCTTAATGATGTGTTTTTGCAAGAAATGACAATGAAAATGCAAGAAAAGTTTGATAAGTATTGGGGAAAAAAAGATAGAACAAATTTATTCTTGTATGTTGCCTTCGTTTTGGACCCTCGTTATAAGATGAAATTTCTTTTGCATTGCCTAAATCAATTATTTGATGTTGATGTAGCAAAAACCATAGGAAGTAAGGTAGAGGGTGTTTTGTGAGCATTGTTCAATGAATACAATTTGTCACTATCAATTGCTAATAAGGGTCAATCTTCATGTACCATTAAAAGTTCTCCATTTAGAACTTCAAGTGCAAGTGCTTCAGAGATTTTCCGTTTTGATTTTGAAGATTTGGATGAAGATGATTCGCAAAGTGTGGATTCAGAAGTTGATATTTACTTACTGGAGCCCCGTGTTAAACGTGAAGATAACTTTGATATCTTAGATTGGTAGAAGCGGAATTCTTCTAGATACAAGATTCTTAACAAAATTGCACAAGATCTTTTAGCAGTTTCGGTATCCACAGTTGCTTTTGAGTCCGCATTCAGCACTAGTGGGAGAGTAATTGATCCTTTTCATACCTCATTATCTCCAACCACTGTCGAGGTACTTGTATGTGCACAAAATTGGTTACGTTCTGAACAAATTAGCACTAGTTTACGCCAATACTTGGAGGAAATTGAAGTTGAAAAGGAAGGTTCGTATATTCTCAACATATATATATATATATATATATATATATTTA
The DNA here is from genome assembly GCF_027475165.1 of Benincasa hispida. Taxonomy (NCBI): domain Eukaryota; kingdom Viridiplantae; phylum Streptophyta; class Magnoliopsida; order Cucurbitales; family Cucurbitaceae; genus Benincasa; species Benincasa hispida. Next base: position 1,157,610 of record NC_143487.1, read on the forward strand.
ACATATTTATTCATATATTTATTATAGTAACTACTAACAAGTTTATGATTTGTTTCTTAGTTTTCATAACGGGATTGAACGAAGCGGCAAATGCAAAAAACAAGGAGAAGGAGAATCATGATCGACAAACGAACAAATTTGTTTGTATTGATTGGACTTTTGGAATTCAGCATTAGTGTTTTAGCTTGTTATTTGCTTTTATGTGACTTGTGTATTGTGTACTTCTATTTTGGAGAACTTTTTAGTTTTTAACTTTTTATTGTAGTAATTTGGATTGATATGTTTTTATGAGTTATTGTGGATTGATATGTTTTTATGAGTTATTGTGGATTGATATTTAAGAAATTTGTGCTATGTGTACTTTGGAGAAATTTTAGTTTTTAACCTTTTATTATAGTTATTTGGATTGGTATGTTTTTATGAGTTATTGTGGATTGATATTTAAGAAATTTGTGTATTGTGTACTTTGGACATGTTCTTATTGTGGATTATTGGATTGACATTTAAATTATGTTTAGAGTATAAGAAAAAGAGAATATACAAATCTCAAAAAAAGGAACAAGGAAAATAAAAGGTAATTTAAATTATGTGAAAAATTGGTAAAATAAAAAAAGAGAATATACAAATTTAAAAAAATCGAAGAAGGAAAAATAAAAGATAGTGGAACTTGGAAGGAAAAAGGAAAATAAAAGGAAGAAGAAACAAAAAAAGTTTTAAAAAAAGGTTAAAAAAAAGAAGGAGAAACCGATTCATGAAATCGAATGAACCGAATAGAACCGGTTCGGTTCGATTCGAACTACACAAATGGTGCGAGGTTCTGTATAAATAAAAGCGGTTTGGTTCGGCCGAACCGAACTGATTCCACCCCTAACTTCTACTTCGGAGAACTTTTTAGTTTTTATTTACTGTAGTAATTTGATTGATATGTTTTTATGAGTTATTGTGGATTGATATTTAAGAAATTTGTGCTATGTGTACTTTGGAGAACTTTAAGTTTTTAACTTTTTATTGTAGTTATTTGGATTGATATGTTTTTATGAGTTATTGTGAATTGATATTTAAGAAATTTGTGTATTGTGTACTTTGGACATGTTCTTATTGTGAATTACTGGATTGATATTTAAATTATGTTTAGAGTATAAGAAAAAAAGAATACACAAATTTCAAAGAAAGGAACAAGAAAAATAAAAAATAATTTAAATTATGTAAAAAATTGGTAAAATAAAAAAAGAGAATATACAAATTTAAAAAAAAATGAAGAAGGAAAATAAAAGAGAGTAAAACTTGGAAGGAAAATAAAAGGAAGAAGAAGAAAAAAAAAAACCGTTCATGAAACCTAACCGAATCGGTTCAGTTCGAACCACACAAATGGTACGGTTCGGTTTTATGTATAAATAAAAGCGGTTCGATTCGGTTTGACCTCCAAATCAAACCAAACCGAACCGATTCCACTCTACCCGTTTCAAGCCCTAACCGCCTCGCCGCTATTTTCTCCCATCTGTCTCAAATCTTTTCAGTTTCTTCCACTTTTCTCTAAATTTCATTCTCTTTTCACTTTGTCGCTTACCTATTTGCGATTCCACTCCTTATTTTCCAGGTTACTCGAGGATTGGAAGCGGTTTTCGATCCCTTTTTGGGCATTTTCAAGTTTCCATTCCGTGGATTCTTTACAGTACATGGGTACATTTTCTCTATTTTGAGCTTGGTTTTGAGTATTTTGGTTAATTTTTTTTAGTAGAATAGACCTGGGTAGGAATGACTTTTGTGGATTCTTGTGTTAGACATTTTGAATTTGGATTATGAGGTAGATTGGCGTATCATTTGTTGAGTCCATATGCGATTTGGCGCTGTTTCCTTTGTATTTTGGGTTGTGCTTGTATGATGAGTTTCAAAACTAAAAGAACTCGATCCGCATCTTCCTCAGAAGGGGTTTTCAATCGCCATAAATTTGTTAATAAGGATGCTGCCGATCGGTATAAAAAATATTTTGTTAAGAGTAGTGTTATACCGGAAAGGGGCTTGGCTCCGTGTAAAGTTCTCCAACCCCAACTATTTCAGAATATTATGCAACGGGGTTGGTCTGATTTTGTGAAACAGCCTGAGGCGGCAGTGGTTCCCATTGTTCGCGAATTCTATGCTAATATGATTGAGGGAAACTCTCGATCATTTGTACGAGGTCGTCGGATTTCCTTTGACCCTCTCACAATTAATCAGTACTATCACTTACCTAACTTTGAGCGTGATGAATATGATATCTATGCCAGTGAACAAGTGGATGTTCACCAGATCATTCGTGAGCTCTGCCAACCTGGAGCTGAATGGATTATTAACCCGGGTGAGGCGATTAGATTTAAATCTTCAAACTTGACTGTCTCTAACCAAGCTTGGCACAATTTTATCTGTGCTAAGTTACTTCCTGTGGCTCATATGAGTAATGTCACGAAAGAGAGGGCTATTCTCCTTTACGCTATTGCCACTAAGAAGTCAGTGGATGTCGGAAAAGTCATTCACAAGTCCATACGCCACATCCGACAGAGTGGCGCCACTGGAGGACTCGGTCATTCATCTCTAATTACAGCCTTGTGTAAGAATGAAGGCGTCTTGTGGAACGAGAATGAGGAGTTGGCTATCCCTAAGGCCATCATGGATAAGGATTTTATTATGGGACTTCGTGGTTGGGGTCTTGAGACCACTGGCGCAGGCCACCATGACGAGACTGCTGATGCAGGCCACCATGATGAGACAACTGATGCAAGCCACCATGATGGGCCGACTGATGCAAGCCACCATGATGGGCCGACTGATTCAGGCCACCATGATGAGCCGACTGATGCAGGCCACCATAATGAGTCGACTGACCAGGATGAGGCAGAACCCATTCGGGAGGAGCCGCCAACCATGGCCATAGACCTTCCTAGGCAGAAACGAAGGCCTCTATCCCTTGATGAGCGAGTTCAACGGTTGGAACTTCGTATTCGCCGTTACCATAGGCGCTCAGAGGAAAGATTTGATCATCTATACAAGTGTTTGTGTACTCTGCATGATCGTGGAGCCAGGCATCTGTTTCCTCCTCCCATGCAACCATATATATCAGATGAGGATCTATGAGGCTTCTTTTCATACAGGGCAGTAATTGGTTCACGCTTGGTCATTCTGTTTGTCCTCTTTATTATGTAATTATCATTTCTCTGTTCTTAAGTTTAAGGTGTTTAGTTCTATTGTGCATGGAATTTAGTTATTACGTAAGGCAGAGCTGTTGAATGCAATTTTTTTATATTTTGGATTATTTGAGATTGATGCTGCATTATTTCATTATTTCTGTGGTTATGACAGAATTTATTCTTGATTCAGGTTGGGTTTACATTTTTCTGACTCCCTTGCAATATTGTAGTTCGTCTTGTTTATTTTTGGTTTTGAAAGCTTGGAACTGACTTATCTAGTTTGACTCCTGTTGTGACTTTGAGACTTTATGATTGGAACTTATAACTAAGTTCGTATAAATCTGTTTCGAGCTTATAAAGAAGATTTGAGGTGATGCTGAGATGGGAACATAGAAAAAAGATGAAGCCACGAAGACTACTGAATGGAGAGACATCTTTGCTCGGTAAGGTAATTTAGTACTTACGGGCTATTTGGGGTGATGTTTTGGTGATGTAGTCTAAAGGAGAATTCTCCCCTAATCAAGATTCTTGATCTTTTATAAGAATGAATAATATATTTCATACAAGGGAGTGTTCCTATTTATAGAGTTTTACTACAAGTGGGGTAAAAAGGAAATTAATCTAGAATATTACCTAATTATCCAATTAACCTCTATTCTTCTTCTTACATTATTCTATCCTTCCATCAAGTCTTAAAAAGAAAAAAGTTATAAAGCAATCAAGCAATGAAATAAACTTGTTCAATGGAGTATGACCAAACAAACCTCCTACATTTTGAACAAAAATATTATGATTAAAGGTATAAATTCGAGACAAAAAAATTTAATATTGCTACCAAAAGATGAACTTCACCATCGGGCATAAACCCAAAAAGATGTTTCCTTCAAGCTCATTCAAAATTGTATTCAAAGGACCAGAATTACGTCTTTTGTGTTCTTGTTCGATTTTTTCTCTGATACTTCTTTTTTGGATTTTTCTTCTCCATTTGAAACTATTTTCAAATCAACATATTCAAATTCTTGTTTTTCTTCAATTTTATCTTTAAGATTTTCTATTTGAAAAATTTTCAATCCTGATTCTTTTGTTTTTTCTTCAGTATATGAAATCAATCCGTTCTTAAACTCTTGCAAATGAATTAATAGTTGATCAATATGTTGTTGAATTTCTTTTGTTGTTTTCTTTATTTCCTCCAATGTTACCGGATTTAAGTAGTCATTTTGTTGGATTCTTGAATATGGTTTAATCTCATGATGGGTGTAAGACTCATCCATTGATTCTCTTGAATAAGCCATTCTTGATTATGTTTTATAACCAAAAGAATAATTTTGAGTCTTTAATTCATTCTTGGTGATTCTTGATGATTCTTTAATTCATAATGGATTCTTCATTTATATTAGTTAATTTGTGAAGTTCAAATAACTATTTGGAATCATTTGATGAAGGAAAAAAATAGTCATATATATTACGTGGAATACCGTCAAAATGCATATATAATAGGATGCATCTATACAGGCTATTATACTTGTTGCATAAAATATAAATATTAGCTTATACATGGGTTATATTCTCCAACCCGTTTACAAGGTGCACAAAAGATATATATTTACTATGGATTAGCAAACGATCAAGTTACATCCATTAAAAATATATCCATAACACAACTCCAAGTTAGTCAGTCTTGCCCAACAAATACATGCAATATTTACTTCTCGACTGGGGGGAATGACTAGACAATATGTTTTCTGAATATCAGTCACCATGATGTCCATAAGAGCCAATCAATCATCTTCCTCCAAACCCTCAACCTGGCAGATCTGCTCGACAACATCTTTTTGTATCCCAACCTCCAACTCATATTTCTCTTTTTTCCATGATACAAGCATTTCTATTTGAATTTCTTAGACATGCATCGTCGTTTGGACCATGTTAGGAAAGTTAGATTAAAATGTATTCCTCTTTCTCTTGCTTCCTCTCGAAGTGTTGTTGGGTCCGACACGTCTACTGGTAGGTGTCTCTGAGAAAAACTCATTCATATCGTCAATAGTCAGTATGTTATGTTGATCTTCTAGCTACTCATTATCCTCTGATTCCAATCTAGAATCATTTATATTTTCTACCATTACTAATGCCTGGTCAATAGGAGCTTGACAACTCTCATCGGTAGCTCTATTCTTCCCAAAAATAAGGGAAACTTCATCAAAGTGAAAGAATGGTTTGTGCCTCATGCCCTTTGCGTTGGGATGAGACTAGAAATGAATATATATTATGTTAGAAAAAATACATTAAATGTGATAATATACTGTAATGTATCAGCTTACCCGAACCCATAAATCAAACACATCTTTCTTTGCATTCACGCACTTGAACTCCTTATTCCAACTAAAGCTGTTGCATATGTTTCTCAACATCTCATTAATTGTTGCATACTATTGTTTTAAGAACCTAACCTCGCACTCTAGAGTTGATACTCCGATGCCACAGTTAGAAACTTTCTACTGCATCATACGTTCAAGTCTTTGCAAATAGCCAAACTTGAAAGTTCCATTATTAGCTCGCCACCCAGTCTCGCCAAATGCATCAATAATTCAACCAACTTTGCATCTTCGACCTCAGACCAAGTGTGTTTTTTTTTATCTTATCACAACCGGTCATTAAGTTACACACATTTATATATCTAATTGAATGAAAAAAAGGAATACGTAGAGAAATACATTTAGGAGTACGAATTACGCAAGACGTATTTTATAAAGAAACAAGAAAATTGTTCAAGCTTACAAATAATGTGAAATAAAGCCAAATAAAGTTGAATTCATAACAAAGCAGTTTTAACGATAAAGTATTTCTTCCTGATGCTTGTTCCCATGGATCAAATATTCTACTCGCCAAATCATCCTTAAAGTTGGTCCATTCATTAGACATTTCAATAAATTGTATATTATCCTCCCCGAATCCATTAGTTATAGAGTATTTATTCTCCGATGCTTCCAACATTACAGCTGTTCTATCTTTCTGGTGATAAGGTTGTGAAGCAAGCAACATGCTGTTATTGTTCGACACTGGATCTTCATTGGGTAGAATGACTTTCCACGAAGAATTGTCCACTGACCCTTCAGTATGCCAAATGCTCTCTCTATGCAATTCCTAGCGGATGAGTGTTCCATGTTGAAAAATTTTCTTGAATTAGTTGGTGCGTTTCTAGCACCACGCCATTCTAAAAGGTGATATCGTTCTTCTTTATACAGTACCAAGAAACCCTCAGTATTGGGATATCCAGGCATAAGTAGTAATAATCTAAACATATTATAATGCTTATCAAATTTCATAATCAAACAGTATGCACACAAAATGTCCAACAAGATATAGTGCTTATCAATGAAAAAGAAAAATGTATGAAATAAACAATAACACAAAATTACAAGAAAAGAATGTTGAAAACAATGTAAATAATCCTAAAACGTACTACAAAGAGAGTGGATTGTAAAAACTTGAAATATAACACAACATGAACCTCAAATTAATGGAAGGTTAGATTAACTTGGGCTGTACAACAAGGAAAAAAAATTACCAAAAAAAAAAAAAAAGGAAGAATGAATTACCATTTAATAAAGGAATTTATTTAGAAAGAAAGGTGATACTATGTTACTTATATATTGTCTATAAGTGGAGAATCCAAGGGTTGTTCAGATCAAATTTGATAATAAAGATTAAATAAGAATAATGGATACATTAGTATAATAAACCATAAGAATTAAGAGGATATAACGTTTCATACCTTAACACCTTCAAAAGGTGAAAGAACACAATAATACCATACCACTCATCAAACAAACAAAAGTTAGAAAATGGAAAAGAAAATAAAAGAAAAAGTAATGTTGATGGAAACAACTCACTAGATTGAAAAAAAAAACGTTGGACATGGAAGACTCTTGAGTCATTGAAGGTGGACGGGGAGGATGATATATACAAAAGAGAAGGGAAGGTTGGTGGTTCAACATTTACTAGAAGCCCCAAAAGGCCTCTGGTTTTAATGTTATAAATCATAAATAAATGAACTCAATCCATTTGATGAAGTCATTAATAATGTGGTTGAGTCATTAGTGTATATGCAAATAAAGTAGGTAGAGTTCTATTAGCAAAAAATGCAATAAATAGAAGCCTGTGGACTATGAAATAAGTAAAATAGGTAGTAATAGAAAATATTAAAAAGTACACAAAAAAATTATGAGGCATAATAGCAATTGCAAACCAAAAATTAAACATTCCATTGGAATTAGACAAAAGCATAACTAAAATTGTAAGTGTAGTTTAGCAAACAAAATTAATAAATAATAGTGGGTAGGCCATTAAATGAGCAAAATAAGTAGTAATGAAACAATATTGAAAAGTACACACAAAATTTATGAAGACGACGACCATTGCAAACAAAAGACTGAACATTCTATTGGAATTGGACCGAAAAAGAATCAAGTAATCAAACTAAGCATTTAATACAAATTGAAAGTCATTACAATGAATGAAATTGAAAATAAAAAAAATGCAATTTTAGAACAGTAAAAAAAAAATATAATAGAGAATAAAAAAAACAATGAAACACAACAAAGAGTTCAAGAATACTCAAATTGGCATCAAATAGAAAAAGTAAACTAGCAATTGATACAAATTAGAAGTAATTACAATGAATGAAATTGAAAATAAAAGTTGCAATAGAACATAAAAAGAATGAAACATACAGAGAATAACAAAAACAATGAAACATAATAGAGAATAAGAAAAACTGGATAGAAACATAACATAGAGTTCAATTATACACAAATTGGCATCAAATAGAACATAAAAAAATTGCAACTTTAGAAAAAGATTCAAGCATACTTGAATTGGCATCAAGCAGAACATTATGGAAAGTCCGAGCAACATGAAATTGAGATTTTATGAAGAAATATTCATATAGAAGAACTCATCATTGGTTTGTTAGGATTTAGAAAACGAATGGTATTCTCGGTTATAGGTGAAAGGAGGACCATCGAAGCGGCAAGGGACTTGTTGAGCTTTTCATTGAAGCAGCAAAGGGAAAAGGGACTCATATGAAAATCAAGAGATCTTAAGAGAAACTATAAACATAAATCGAGAGATTTGTTCAACAAACTGATAGAGAACACATGCAAGGAAGAAAATGGTGAAAATTTGGACGGCCAAAAGCTTTAGAGATGAAGGATTTGAGGGGAACAAACTAGGGTTTCAAAGTGTTGGTTGAGAGAGAGATGAGAGTCACGAGAGATGTGAGAGCCGAAATCCTCACAGGCTTTGACGATGAGATTTGAGATGAGAGATCTGAGGGTTTGACAATAGGGTTTCAGATCGTTGAGAGAGAAGAGAGACGTGTGAGGAAAAGGGGTCAGATGCGAAGCATTTGGCTATAAGTGTGAAATCACTGTTAACAAGTCTGACGTGCTGGACATGTGAAATGAGTGAGATACAAAAAATAGGCCCCAAACAGTGAGATGACATTGAATCTCATGTTAACTCATGTCATATTAGGCCCCCAAATAATTCTTTAAGTATTTAACCTCAAACAACTCCTTAAATATTTGACGTACTTTAGTACTTAAGTGAACTAAAAATCCAATCGAGACAGTCACATTTATATTTATTTATACACTAGATTAAAACTTGATTAATTTCAGGTGATACAAAAAAAAAAAAAAAAGGACGAAAGTTGTTATCATTAAATAATGGTTAAACAAATATTATGTTGGGTTAGCAAAGCACAAACAACAATGTAAATAAATAAAGTTCACTCAAAATGGTTGAAGGTAGTTTAATTTGTAAGGAATCATTCTGTGTGGTTTTTTTTGGTTGGGTTAAAAATCCAACAATTTAATCCCTAAATTTTCAATTTTTATAATGATTTAGTCTCCGTACTTTTAGTATATAACAATTTAGTTCTTGTATTTTAAAATTGGTAATATTTTAATCCCTTTTGTAGAAATTAGTGTTTAAGATTTAATGAGATTTCTTGCACAAATAAACCGATAAACTAACTAGAGACTCAATATTTTTATAAAATGCAAAGTCTACATCATAAAATAATAAAAATTGACATCAAATTTTAATTATTTTTTTACATTAAAGACCAAATTGTAGATCTGGGTTGCTAACTTTCCTATCTGAGTGTGCGATGTTATTTCTGGTGATTTTTTGCTCCGTTGTTCCCTTGATTTTTTTTTTTTAGGTATTTTTGTCTTCATCAAGTCAAGTCAACCACTTTAGTGGCTATGGATTAATGGATCCAAATTTTTGATGGACACCAAAGAAAGACAAAACCATTATCTGGTTTAGATGCTTTTTAACTTTCTAATATTTTAAAGTAGGAGCTATAATTTCTAAGCTAAATAATTTGATTACTTTTAAGGAACTTTTTAGGAACATAAAAGGAGAGTTATTACTTTTTTCCTGGGTTATTTAAGGTTTGCAAACAAATGACCAAGCTGAAAAAAAAAAACTATCATTAGAAGCATCCAAGCATGAGGTTTCCAATGTTTTGTTCTCCATGGATTCCTTTTTTATTTTTTATTCTTTCAACCTCTGCCTCTGCTTTGCACAATAAAATAATCATTGGTGGGAAATCTAGATATCATTCTAGAGTTTTGAATTCACCTTCTTCAAATGAATTCATGCTGAATATTCTCCTGTTCTTGTTATTGGTGCATCATATGGAGGAAGTCAATAGTTTCACATTTAAAGTTTTTAAACTTTATTACATTGACTGAGTACCTAATTGAACATTGCTTATACTCTATTACTGTTTTTAGTGTTGGCTTCATGGTTTCGTTTTAGATATCCACGTGTCGCACTAGGAGCTCTTGATTCTTCAGCTCCGATTCTTTACTTCGACGATATCGTACCACATACCGGATTCCATGATGTTGTCGCAAAGAATTTTAGAGTAAGATTGCTAAAATCCTACCTTATGTTCTTCTCTCTTTCTCTCTTTCTTTCATTTTTTCTGGCGATTTCACAATAAGAGTAATACTTGGATGCAACACAAGTAGGACCCATCTCTAGTATCCCTTTCAATCACAAAAGAAAAAAACTATTTAAAAAATTATTTATGATTAAACATTTAAGTGGGTTGCGTAAAGATAGATGCAGCTCAAGATGCACCCAAATATTTTTCTTCACCATATAAGATAAGGAAGGTCTTATATTTAAACTCCTGTAACAATATTTCCTCCTTATTTAACATTGAATTGAAAAGGAGAGTGTTAAAGTATTGATATATGAAACTGTTGGTTGAATTCATGGGTGAAATTAAAGAGTTGCCTCTCAACCCAATGGTCTTTCAATTCTTGACCAAGAGTTCAAAACATGCAGGTAAAGTAAAAAAAGTCCCAGTCTTTTGAGTCTTATCCAAATCAATGAACTGTTTGTTTTGTTATTTTCTTCTTCTTTTTCTTCTCTTCTCCCCATTTTCTAGGACTTCAAGAAATTCCTCTCAGATGGCAGAGTATTTGGATAACATGTATTGTGATGCAGCCCAAAAAACATATCCAATCACCAAGATTTGTGATGCCATTGATAGAACTTCTTCTGGTAGTGGAATACTTGGCAAAATAGCTGCAGGTGTATTTGTTTTCCATGGAAATCTCTCCTGTTATACTATTGAGCCCAATACTACAACTGAAACTGCTGTTGGATGGGCCTGGCAGGTAAAAATAGCTTATACCCTTCTAATTTAAGACCGGTTTGAAATGACCTTTTAAATGTTGAATTGATCGTAACAATGAAGGTGTTGGGAAGGTTACATAAAAGGAAAAAAAAAACAAAGACGGAACTTTTAGGCTCCATTTGATAGCCATTTGGTTTTTGAAATTTGTGCTTGTTTTCTTATGACTTTTTTATATTAGAAGTTTCATCTTTCCTAACTAAATATTTGAATTCTTCGCCAAGTTCTAAAAACAAAAACAAAATTTTGAAAACTACCATTTTTAATTCTCAAAACATAGCATGGTTTTTTACAATATTCCTAAAGTAGCTAAACAAAGAAATCAGTTAGTGGAAGTAGTTTTTTATAAGCTTAATTTTCAAAAACCAAAGTCTCATTTAGTAGCCATTTGGTTTTTTATTATTTGAATGAAGCCTATTTTTCTCTCAATTTATTATCATGGGTTTGATTCGTTTTAATCAAAAGAGTTGAATTCTCAACCAACTTCCAAAAACAAAAACAAGTAAAGAAAAAACTATTTTTTAGACCCCGTTTGGTAATCATTTGGTTTTTGGTTTTTTTTGTTATTGAAAATTAAGACTATATACATTGTTTTCACTTCCAAATTTCTCCTTTCGATACGAAAACCCTATGATTTGAAAATTAGGAACCCCAAATGTTGAACCCCTAATATCAAATTCTAAAATCCCCAATCAATTTGATAACAACCCCAAAGGGAAGGATTAGATTGAATTACTTTTTTAATCGCAGACCAAGAGAAAAGGAGAACTAGTTCCTTACTCCATGTTTGAGCACTCTACAAGCTAGATGATCAGACTTACCTGAATGCTCTTGGCATGCAACCCTAAATCAAGAATTTCATAAGTGACGATGAAACTTTGTCATTTACCAAAGCATTTTCATTCAAAGAAAACACTAAAAACTCAAACATCCAAAAACTAACGTGCTATCTTTTTCTCCCCTCCTTTAAACCCATCCTACTTAACTAAAGGGACGTAAAAAGTCCATTCTACCCCTAACTAAAAAGAACTAAAAACCGAAACAAAACATATATGGGTCCAATAATGAAAATACCTAAAAAATTAAGATATACTTCAAATTAAAATAAATTTACAAAGTTCAATTGGTTTCATCTTGTAGCATCAACTGAAACCTAAGAAGCATAGACACAGATACGGATACATGATACGGATACGATACGATATGACGATACGTTAATTTCTAAAAAACTAAGATACGGATACGTTGAAGATACCTATTATATATATATATATATATATATATATATAATGTCTAATTAATTGCTATAATACATATTTTAAGTTAGATTAAAATAGATTCAAGAAGAGAGTGAAAACTTGAAAAAAAATTCAGTAACGTCGAATGATTGTTGAGTGATTAGAGTAGACGGTAGAAAAGAAGTAGAAGATGAAGATTGAATAATGAAGTTGAGGATGAAAGAGGCGTGAATCATGATTTAAATAGTGAGAGAGAAGGGAAGAATAAAAATTTAATTATGTTTCAGGTTTTTTTTTTTTTAATTTTTTTTATGTTTTATCATTTTTAATTTATTTTGTTTTGGATTGCTCAATTTAAATGGATTTTTATGTTTGGAAGTAATTTTAAAATTGTTGAAATCACTTTTGTCATTTTCAAAATCACTGTGAAACATGTTTAATTCTTTAAAACTAATTTTGATGATATGAAAATTGCATTTAAAAGTGTAAAATTGAAAATTAAATTAATTTTGAGTAATTAAAATTGTGTTTTCGAGTGATTTTAAAAATGAAAAAAAGTGATTTTTAATGATTTTAAAATCACTCCAAAACATGCACTAAAATAAAATGGGTTGTAGGTTGGGTTTTTAAATGGTTGAGCTTAAATTTGAAACAAAAAATTGACCCACGTATCCCCTTCACGTATCTGGAAGCAGATACACGTATATGAAAATTAAAAAAAAAAATAGATAATTTAAATCACGTATCAGACACGTATCTGCCACGTATCTAGACGTATCCGTATCTGATACTGATTCTCTGCACAATTAGAAGTATCTGTGCTTCCTAGACTGAAACCAATTATAAAGCTTCTAGTTAGATGTTGTTGCTTGAAACCCCTCAATTGAGTTCACCTCCGCTTGAATGTGAGAATTCAATGTTAATTGTAGCTTCTTGGTTCTTGAGCGTATGATTGGTCCCGGAGGTAACACAAGAGTGTCCTAGTTCATATCATCTTCTCCCCCCTTTTGAAGGATTCGTCCTCGAATCATGTTCATTATCTGCATCAAAAGGAGTTAAATAAAAAACAATAAAAGTAGAACTCACACCATATTTACCTTCAAGATCAATCTGGTAGGCATTGTCATTGATTTTATCACTTGAAAAGGTCCATCTCCCTTTGGGTTTAACTTAGAATCTCGTTGATATGGAAATCTTTCCTTCTGAAGGTGGACGCAAACCCAATCTCCCTCCTCAAATATCATAGGTTTTCGATGTTGGTTAACCTTCTCCGCTACCTTGGGATTTTATTTTTCAATCCTTTCTTTAACCTCTTTATGTAGTTCACGAATGGCGGTGGCCTTCTCATTAGCTTGTAAATTCACAACCTTGTTAGAAGGAAAAGGAAACAAATCAATAGGTGATAAAGGGTTAGAGCCATATACAATCTCAAACGGTGTACGTTTAGTGATACTATGAATAACCCTCTTATATGAAAATTCAATAATGGTAGAAAATTCTCCCAAGTTTTGGTGTTTCTAACTATTATAGCCCTAAGTATAGTCACTATTGTCCTATTGACTACCTCAGTTTGAGGATGACATGTAGTAGTGTAAACTAACTTAGTACCAAGCTTTCCCCAAAGTACTTTCCAAAAATGACTTAAAAATTTCACATCTCTATCACTAACAATGCTTCTAGCAATGCCATGCAATTTAACCGCATGTTTAAAGAATAAGTCAGCCACATGTTTAACATTATTAGTTTTATTACATGCAATGAAATGAGCCATTTTGCTAACCTGTCAACTAACAAAAAAAATGTTATCCTTCCTTCTCTTAGATCGAGGTAAACCTAACACAAAGTCCATTGAAATATCTAACCATTACCCACTAGGGGTTGGTAAAGGTGAATATAGTCCATGTGGTTTCGACTTAGACTTAGCTTCCCTACATGCAATACATCTCTCACACTCCTTATGTACATCATGTATCATTCTAGGCCAATAAAAATGTTAATTCAACATTTCATATGACTTAATAACCCCAGAATGTCCCATTAAATCTCCCCCATACACTTCTTTAATTAATAACTCACAAATAGAACAAGTGTGAATGCAGAGCTTATTCTTCCTAAATAGAAACCCATCAAACATCATATAATTAGGCATAACATGTTTTTGCTTGAGATTTTCAACAATAGGTGCAAAATAAGTGTCTTGTGAATACAATGTCTTAATATGTTCAAAACCAAGCAATCTAGTGTGAGGGGCGTTTAGCAAGACATACCTCCTAGATAGCACATCAACAACTACATTTTCCAATAACTACATTTTCCTTACCTTTCTTATATCGTATAACATAAGGAAAAGTTTCAATGGACTCCAACCATTTTGCATGTCTTCGATTAAGCTTTTGTTGGCCTTTCAAGTGTTGTAAGCTTTGGTGGTCAGTATAGATTACAAACTCCTTTGGCCACAAGTAATGTTGCCAAGTTTGTAGTGCTCTCACTAAGGCATAAAGTTCCTTGTCATGTGTAGGATATTTCAAGGTAGCTCTATGTGAACCTCGAATCCTAATTTCTCTACTTGAGTATGTTCCCTACTGAGACTAATGTGGTGAGTAGGTTGATGTGGAAACTAGTGTGGAATGGTAGAGAAAAGGGTGAAAAATTAGAAGAAAAGAGGAAATTTGGAAGCTTGACTTTTGGGGAAAAACTTGGAAAATTTGGCTAAGTATAAACCTATATGCGTTGGATACGTTGGATGATGGATGCATTGGATGCGATGGATGCATTGGAAGGGTGGTATGCATCCATGCGGCTGAAGGAAGGATAGTTGAAGTGATGCGTTGGAAGGTTGGATGGCACAAGGGTAGGCGAGGACGCGGGCAAGACATGCGTTGGAAGGGTGGCATGCGTCGATGCACAACGCCTTTGCCAAGCATCTAGCCCATGTGTTGAGCACCGTGTCGAGCGGCCATGCCTATGCGTCGAAGCGCCCTGCCGAGTGGCCATGCATCAAGCACCCTTGCAATGCGTTGAACGCCCTGCCAAGCGCCCATGCGGCCGAGCAAGCCTTGAGAGCGATGGCCAGCACCTAAGCCACACACCCATGCGTCGGTGACCAGCGCTTATGCAGCACGCCCATGCGTCGAGCGACCAACACCTATGCCACATGGCCATGCGTTGAGCGGCTAGCACCTATGCTAAGCACCATACGCCCATGCCGAGCAAGCCTTGCAGTGATACCTAGTAAGCCATGCGTCGAGGATGAGCAGCCATCTTATGCATTAGTGATGGCTGGCTCTTGCGATGGCTAAGTTAGATTGTGATTGTAGTGAGCTAGCTTGCTATGCGTTGATTATAGACTATGCGTTGATGACACTATGCGTTGAGCATCCAAGAGCTTGTGGACGCATATGAAGGATGAGATCACATAGAGGACGTCATCAAACATGTGTCTTCTTGAGAGGAAACCTTAGGCCTTAAGAATTTGAGGTGGTTGCATCAGAGGACATGCAATTTGAAGCTCATGCATTGGCTAGGTAGGAGAAGGACACTTAGATTGCATTGATCAAAAAGTTGTGTTGTTAGTGTAAGGAGGAAACACTTGGACATGTAGCCAAGTAGGAGGTGTTGAATTTGGAGAATGTTTGGATGCCTATAAATAGGACCAATGATTTATTTTTTAGAACACAATTCAAAAAGACCTTAAAAAGAGTGGGAAAGTTGAGTAGACCTTGCGTTGAGAGCAAAATCCATGCGTTGATCATAGAGCTTCAAAGAGGACGCATTGGGTAGTGAAGTCTAGAAAACAGCATCAACTTGGGACGAGGAGTTCTCCCAGTATACTCGTGCGTTTGGAGTGATTCCAAAGCCACCTGAAAGATATAAAGGTATAGTTTTCAGGGTAGGGATACTGGAGAAAAAGATCTAAAGGATTGGGCTGGAAACTGAGAAGAAGACAGAAGGGTCAGGCTGTCGGGTAAGCTTGGGCCAGTCTTGAAGATTTTGAGATTCCGGCTAAACAACGAGGATTTATGAGCTCAGATTTTAGGGTAAGCTTTCTGAGACATTTTAGAATATTTTTTTAGAAGGAATTATCTCAAAATAAGGCCTAGAACTATGAGTAATACAAGTGTTAAAATGAATCTGGATTCTAGGGGTGAAAAAGAGAGCCCGAAGTAGACAAGGAACTACTAGAGTGAAAAGTTCCTAAGTGATCGAGGTGAGTGACTAAAACATTTGACAAAAACTTTACAATGTTTTAAAGAAGATTATTCGCATGCCAGCTAGTTTTACAAAGTGATTTCCAAGCAAACAAGGAGTTATATTTTAAACGCATGCATGTGTGGGAAATTTGTTGAAAAGCTATTTATATGTGTTAAATATACCCAGCATGCGTTAGTATCTTTAAAACCATGTTTTTATATGTGTTATACTTTACATGCTTTAAAGAGAAAGTCATTTATGACTAGTTTTACTTAAAACGCGATACCGAAGGACATATGAGAAGGTATCCGCCCAACTAGATACCGAAGGACGTTTGAGAAGGTACCAAACCAACTGAATACTGAAGGACATTTGAGAAGGTATCCTAGCAGCTCGATACTGAAGGACATTTGAGAAGGTATCTAAGCAGAAGTACCTAAGGTATGACAGTACTTAGTATGGCCACGTGCACATAGGTAGTTAGAGTCAGAGATTGAGCAAAAGGGTTCACTCTTGACTAGCAGTTGGTGTTGGGATTATTTTTAACCACAGCAGGGTTATTCTCCACTGAAAAACGGTTTTATTGTTTCATGATTTAAACAACTTTATATGCTTTATGCTTGGAAAATGTTTATACTGCAGTACAAGGTACTATAGAAGCTTATATTTTAGTTTAAACTCTTTATTGAGATTTTTACATGAGAACCAATTATCTTTCTTAAGTCACTCACTGGGCTAGCAAGCTCACCCCGTTTTCAAATGTTTTCCTTTTCCCCAGGTAGTGGTCAAATCCTCAGGAGATAGCTCTGCATCTGCTCTGCCACTAAAGGATAAAGATATTATAACCCGTCGGTTTATGTGGTTACTGTAAATATTGTACACATGTTTCCGTTGTTCATATAGGGACTAGGGTTTTTGGGCTTTGGGACTTATGAATCTAGTGTTGTAACTCTAAACATGTTATTTTTCTGAATTAATAAATTTTGGCCTAAAGAAATTCCGCTGTATATGAGTTATATAATGGTATCAGAGTTATTCCGCAAGAGTTATTAGGCAGTAAGTGTCAACCAAAGGGATGATAACTGCTGCAGTCACGTCCTTTCCTAGGCTAAGAGGGTGGTCTGGGGTGGGGTGTGACACTCTAGTTAGCTTCTCACTGAAGTACATCAATGGTCTTTGATCCTACATTAAAACAACCCAATCCATATTCCACCGGCGTCACACTCAATTTCAAATGTAGCTCAAAATTAGGTAAGGCAAGTAAAGTCAATTACATAACTGATATTTCAAATCACTGAAAGCGCGTTCTTGTGCTTTTCCCCATTCAAACTTTACATCTTTCTTTATAAGTCCATTAATTGGTGCAGCTATGGAACTAAAATCTCTAATAAACCTCCTATAGAAACCAATTAATCCATGAAAACTCCTAATCTCACTAGCATTCTTAGGTGTAGGCCACTCACTAATTGTTTTAACATTCTCAGAATCAACTTCCACTCCATGTTTAGAAAATACAAAACCTAGGAGGTTTACCTTTTCCATGCAAAAACAACACTTTTTTAGATTAGCATAAAGCTTTTCCTTTCTTAGTGCAACTAGAAAACATCTAATATGCATAACATGATCCTTTAGTGTCTTAGAATATATTAGGATGTCATCAAAATAAACCACTACAAACTCTCCTAAAAATTCACACAATACATGATTCATAAGGCTTATAAAAGTACTAGGCACATTAGTTAAGCCAAAAGGCATTACTAGCCATTCATATAAACTATGCTTAGTTTTGAAAAGCGGTTTTTCATTCATCTCCAACATTCAGCCTAATTTGATGGTATCAAGATTTTAAGTCTATTTAGTAAACAGGCTATAACTATACAATTCATCTAACATATCATCTGTTAGTTTAATGGAACACACAGCGGAAGAAAACATGATCATTAAGCATTCTAATTCCTTAATTTTGGGTACAAATTAAGCGTGCTCATTAAGTAAGAAGAGAGTTTCATTGCATACCTTTGAAGATCCTCTTCTTCAACGAGATTCAATTGCAATCTTCTCCAATTCTTGCTGTGAACCACCACTAGAGCTTCCCTACTATTTTTTAGGAGCCTTAGATTGACTTGTGAAACTCAAAACAAGCTTGAATTTAGGAAAATTGGAGGAGAGATTCACTGGTTTTTCTGCTGCAGACCTTCTTCAACCTAGAGAGATTCTCAGCAAATTCTCAGATTTTTGCATGATCTTTTCCACTCAAAATAGTTTATTGCCTGACATTCATTCAAATTGAAATAGGGGAGTGGAATCACGACTAAGCTACTTGAAAAACAAAGTGAGAAAATCCCACATTTTGATTTTTCTAATTTTCAAGTTTCTCTCTCTCTCTTTTCTAATTTAAAAGCCATTTTCAAATTTAGATTAAATTTAAGTTTTTAATTCTATAATTAAAATTGAAATTTATTAATTTTATAAAAAATAATTCAATAATTAAATTTTCTAATAAATTAATAATTAATTAAACAATTTAATTAATTCTAATTAATTTAATATTAAATATTAAATTAATTTATCATCAATTCCACTACCATGAATCCCTGTTCATGAAATTAATATTTAAATCATATTTAAATATTTAATTGATTCTCCAATTTCGTTTAATTTCAAAATTAAACGTGTAATTATATCACATATAATTACTAATTCCCTTAATTCGAATTTGAACGTTTCAAATTAACTTATCACGCTATTCTAAGGTTTATTCCATTTGTGAGCTAGTAGAGGGACCTAATGGACCTACAGATCATGGGCTCCAACTATCCGAGATTAATTGACCAAACTCTTTACACCGAATTAACCCCATTTGTTAATTATCGGATCATTCTACTAAAGCCTACTAATTGCACTTCCCTCACTGTAGATATATTGTGTCCACTCAATATAACTATAATTAGTAAGTTAACCCTTCACAGGTTGTTCGTAATAACGGTTGAGTCAAATGACTGTTTTACCCCTGAGATTACCTCTTGTTCCTTAAGTTCCACCGATTCTTTAATGAATAATTTGTTTATGATCCAATCAACAAATAGAATCCCTCTCGGGCCAATGAGAGGATGGGGCCCCTTGTTCAAGATCCGGAGTCAACACTTAAGGGAACAACCTCTCTACTATCCCTGAAAGTGGATAGGAGTGAATTTCATCTTGCACCCTCTGTCCCCAGCTTTCTACCCGGTCTTACCCCTGAAATGGGAGGCTTATTGAGCCGGCACTGTTGAGCTAACCCTCATCTATGCAAATCTAAGGATAATTTCGAACAAACAGAAGTTCATAGTTAGCTCAGGATTAAGGTCAAGTTACCTAGGTAATCGCTATGAAATAGTCAGTCTTAAACAGTAAACAACGCTATAAAGTAAGAGTGACTTATTTCTTGGTCCGATCTTTTGCAAACTCATTGCATAGGACAACTCCACTCCTTATGTTACTACAAGAACGAATCAAGATCACTTCATTTGTAGCACTTTACAACTCATTGTAACAACAATACAGAGTGAGCCACATCTGATAGTGTTACCAAAATAAGGCACCTAACCTTATTCGTATATTATAGATCATTTTGACTATTTACTCGAACCTGATCCACTCTTATGTCTCCACATATAGTTCAAGTACTCATGTAATAGTCATGGATCTTTTAGTTTATTGGATTTATTTTTAAAATGAAATAAGCAATTCATATATTCAATAACAACTTTATTGATTCACAGAATAAGTTTATTGTTTACAAAACTACGAGTTTTAGGACATAAAACCCAAAAAACTCTCACTTGAACTAAAAATCCAGTGGTAACATACATTTGAGTACATAATGCTGAGTTTTTGAGTTTTATAGAGAAATACAATAAACTAGGGCATCACATACCCATGGTTTGCCTATAGGTATCACATGCCCATCTTTAGGTATCACATACTCATGGATTTTTCTCCCACCTGCCCTTGATTATATAACCCGTAGTCCTAGTCTTACTAGGTGATCCTTAAATACTTTAGCCGAGAGGATCGCTGTAAACATATTAGTATACAATGGATTTCTATTCAAACAACATAAGGAATGCATCTTATTTCCATAACTTCTTGTTTCTCGATATCGTCACCTAGACTTGATGACTTGAGTTTTCACTAAACCCAAATTATGGCTAGGCTGTCATACATTCCTCCCACTACATCGAGGTACCCTCAACTCTTTGAGTAAAATGCATCTGACCTGTCCAAACAACTTTTGTTATAGAGTCAGCTTTAATCAATAACTCTTATTGATATACACTTGGTTTTTATGGAAACTAAATAATATATGATGATCCCGTATACTTTTCTGGAAGATTTAGCATTTGTCAACACAAACACTTGATTTTCTTTTACTCTAAAAATATACTATTTTTTGGGTTGCCTACAGATAGACATGCCTTTTGAACAATATTCTAACATTTAAGGGTTTGACACCAACACATGTGTCGATCTATTCCAAATTTCTGAATTATGTAAACATCTTTTACAACAATCCCAAAATAAAATAATAGATTTAGATTACCTTTTGATTGAAGACCAATAGATAAGAAGAATTAGTTCCTTACTCCAAGTTCGAACACTTCACAAGTAAAATGATCAAATTTATCTGAATGTTCTTGATAGGCAACTGTGAATCAAGAATTGTAAAAGTGGCGATGAAACTCTGTCATCTACCAGGGAATTTTCATTCAAAGAAAATCCTAAAAACTCAAACATCCAAAAACTATCGTACTGTCTTTTTCGCCCCCCTCCTTTAAGCTCATCCTACTTAACTAAAGGGACAAGTCCATTCTACCTCTAACCAAAAAGAACTAAAAACCCAAAAAAATCATGTACGAGTCCAATAATGAAATACCCAAAAAATAATGTATGTTTTCAAATTAAAATAAATTTACAAAGTTCAATCGGTTTCATCTTGTAGCATCAACTGAAACCAATTATAAAGTTTCTGGTCAGATGTTGCTGCTTGAATCGTCTAAATTGGGTTCATCTCTGCTTGAATGTGAGAATTCAACGCTAACTATAGTTTCTTGGCTCTTGAGCGTGTGATTGGTCTCGAAGGTAACACAAGGGCGTCTTGATTCATATCACCCTTTGTTATCTACTTTTTATTAATGATTTGAAAAATCAAGCCAAATTTTAAAAACTAAAAAAAGTAGCTTTTAAAATTTTGTTTAGTTTTTAAAATTTGATTAAAAATTCAACCATTGTACTTAACAAAGATGTAAATCATTGTAAGAAATGGGAAACAAATAGATTTAATTTTCAAAAATCAAAAACAAAAAATGAAATAGTTACTAAATAGGGCCTTAGTTTTCAAATTTTGGTTTGGTTTTTTAAAACATCAATATAAAGTAGATAACAAAACAAAAAATTTAGAGGTGAAATATGTGATTATAAGCTTAATTTTCATAAACTAAAAACAAAATATCAAATAGTTACCAAACGGGGCACAAATGATTATCAAACATGCTCTAAAAGTAGTTTAAAAAAACTTTTTTTTTTCCTTATTTGGAAGTTGATTAAGAATTCAAAATTTTTTTTAATAATTTCTTTTGATTCGAGAAAAAAACATGCATAAACTCAAAAATTAAAAATTAAAAACTAAAAACAAAACCATTATCCAACCTTGTCAAAGATTGATGTTTGTGCATACAATGATTTGATATGAGCTTCTTTTTGTACACAAAGCTGCAGTGAGATGGTGATGCCAGTAGCCATGGCCAACGATTCTATGTTTCCACCAAAAACTTATGACCTTGAGAGCTTCATAAGAGGCTGCAAGAACTTATAGGGAGTCCCATCAAGCACTCATTGGATTACCACCTACTATAGAGGTCAAGTAT
Source organism: Benincasa hispida (assembly GCF_027475165.1). Taxonomy (NCBI): domain Eukaryota; kingdom Viridiplantae; phylum Streptophyta; class Magnoliopsida; order Cucurbitales; family Cucurbitaceae; genus Benincasa; species Benincasa hispida. Next base: position 1,179,829 of record NC_143487.1, read on the forward strand.
GTATCGTATTAGATATGATATAAAATTAAATTTATCTTTACCTATCAGATCTTAAACTTTTCGATCAATCGATGATTTAACATGGTATCAAAGTAAATGGTCCAGGAGATCCGTGTCAAAACCCCTTCAACGTGATTTTCTCTCTAATTAATATTGATTTTCACTTGTTGGG